>NW_022589740.1:16403885-16590063 GCF_004348235.1 Phoca vitulina | reverse complement strand
AAAAAAAAAAAAAAAAATCAGAAAAAAAGAGAAAGAAAAAGAAAAAAAGGGAAAGGGAAAGGGAGAAAGGAAGGAAGGAGGTAGAAAGAAAGAAAGAAAAGAAAAGAAAAAACAAAGATCAGTAAACAGTGCCTAAGGTGGGAGACCATCAGCAGACCTACACATGTATTCTGGGAGTCTCAGAAGAGAAAAAGGGACAAAAAGAATATCTGAAAAAATAATGGCCCCAAATTTGTCAAATTTGATAAAAGCCAAAAATCTACACATCGAAGCTGAATGCACTCTATAATAAAGATCAACTCTAAAGACCCACACAGAACACAGTATAATCAGTCAAATACAAAAACAAAGATAGTATCTTGAAAGCAGCAAGAGAGAACCAACTCATCCTATGCAAAGGTAATAGGTTAAGAGCTGATCTATCAGAAAACATGGAATCCAAAAGGCGGTGGGATGATATACTCAAAGTATTGAAATTTTTAAAATGTAAACCAAGAATTCCATCTAGCAAAACTAACCTAAAATGCAAAGAAATTAAGACATTTACAGATAAAAAAAAAAAAAAACTGGGGGAGTTTGTCAACAGTAGATTTGCCTAGAAAAAGTGTTAAAAGGGGTCTTACAGGCTAAAATGAAAGAATACAGTACCCTATAAACTACAGAAATAAAGAACTCTGGTAAGGATACTACATAGGTAAATATAAAAGCCAGTGTTACTTATTTTTGGTTTCTAACTACTCTACTTCCTCTAGGATTTAAAGAAAAATGCACAAAACAATCATAAATCTAGACTGACAGGAATACAATGTATATATAAAGATGTAACTTGTGAACACAATGAAGGGGAACAACATATCTGTGTAGAAGCAGAGTTTTTGTAGATTACTGAAAATAAGTTGGTATCGATTTAAACTATATTGTCTTAAATTTAGAATGTTAATTTCAATTTCCATGTATCCACCAAGGCAGTGACTAAAATGTATACAGAAAAAGAAATGTAGACAGAATCAAAAAGAAATCAAACAAAAGGAAGGCAGAGTTGGAGGAGTTGGGGTTGAGGGGGAAGGTATGAAGACATACAGTAAACAAATGGCATAAATCCTTAACAGTAATCACTTTAGATGTCAATGCTATTAAACTCACCAATTCAAAGATCGAGACTGGCAGAACAGATGAAAAAACTAGATACAATACGTTGTGCACAAGAGATTCACTTCATATCTAGACACAAAAGTTGAGAGTGAAGGGATGGAAAAAGAATCTAGGCAACTTGTAGCCAAATGAGAACAGTGTTTACATTAATATCATACAAAACAGTCTTTAATAAAAAAAAATGTTCACTATATATTGATAAAAAGGGTAAATTCGAAGATACAACAGTTATAAATATGAATCCCACACTGACGAAATTGAAGAGAGAAATAGACAATTTTACAATAACAGTTGGAGACTTCAATACCATCTTAAATAAATGCAGAACATCTAGACCAAGACACAATAAAGTAATAGAGAATCTGAACAAAACTACAAACCAATTATATATAACCTATATAGAACATTCCACCCAACAGCAGAATACACATTCTTTTCAAGCGTAGGCACTAGAACAGTCTCCAAGAAAAAACATCTGTTTGGCCACAAAACAGGTCTTTAAAACTTTACGGAATGAAGTTATACAAAAAAAAAAAAAAAAAAATCCTCTCCAATCACCAATCACAATGACATTAAAGCTGGAAATCTTGGAGGTAAATTCCAAAGTTTCTGGTAAATTTCCAGAAGCAAAAATTTGGAGTTTCTCAAATATGTGGCACCTGAACAAAATATTCTTTTTTTTTTTTTTTTTGAAGATTTTATTTATTTATCTGAGAGAGAGAATGGGAGACAGAGAGCACGAGAGGGGGAGGATCAGAGGCAGAAGCAGACTCCCTGCTGAGCAGGGAGCCTGATGTGGGACTCGATCCCAGGACTCCAGGATCATGACCTGAGCCGAAGGCAGTTGCTTAACCAACTGAGCCACCCAGGCGCCCCTGAACAAAATATTCTTAAACAATCAATGGGGGGGGGGGAATCACAAGAAAAATTAGAAAATACTTTGAAATGAACGTAAATTAAATGTAGCATGACAAAACTCAAGGGATGTATCCACAGTGATGCTCATAAGGAGATTTCTATCTGTAAGTAACTACATTAGAAAACAAAAGATCTCAAATCAATAACCTTGCTTTATACCTCAATGACTAGAAAAAAAAGAAAAGACTAAACCCATGGCTCACAGGAATAATAAAATGATAAATATTAGAATGGAGATAAATGAAATAAAGACAAAAAAATTGCCTCTTTGAAAAATAAACATACTCAATAAACGTTTACCTAGACTAAGAAAAAAAAAGAAGAGGAAAGATACAAATAACTAAAGTCAGAAATGACACTGAAGGCATTATTACGTACCTTTAAAGAATAAAAATAACTATAAAAATGTATTGTAAATGACAGGACACCAAGAAAATAAATAACCTAAATGAAATGGACAAATTTCTAGAAACATAAAGACTACAAAAACTGCCTCAAGAGAAAGCAGAAAATCAGAACAGATTTATAACTAGTAAGTAAATCGAATCCATAATCAACCTCCAAAAGTAATCAACCTCCCAACAAAGAAAGAAGAGTCCAAGACCAGATGGTTTCACCAGTGATTTCTATAAAATATTTAAAGAAAAATTAATATCAATCCTTCTGAAATTCTTCCAGAAAACAGAAGAGGGAACACCTCCTAACTCATTCTGAGAAAAACAAAATTAAAGACCCATATCCCTTATGAAGATAGATGCAAAAACTTCAACAAAATACTAGCAAACTGGAGCGCCTGGGTGGCTCAGTCAGTTAAGCATCTGCCTTTGGCTTAAGTCATGATCCTGGGGTCCTGGGATCAAGCTGCGTCAGGGTCCCTGCTCAGTGGGGAGTCTGCTTCTCCCTCTCCCTCTGCGCCTCTGCCCCCCACAGCCGGCTTATGCACATGCACTCTCCCTCTGTCTCAAATAAATAATTAAAATCTTAAAAAAAAAGAAATACTAGCAAACCAAATTTAACAGCCTATTAAAAAGATTACTCATCATGACCAGGTAGGATTTATTCTAGGAATCTATTTGATGGTGGTTGGAAATAAGAAAAACAATAAAACAATCTATTAATAGAATGACAAAGTCACATGATCATCTCAAATGATGCAAAAAAAAAAAGCATTTTTAAAAATCCAAAATCATTAAAAAATTTTTCAAAAACTAAGGAATACAAGTGTACTTCCTCAACCTGAAGAAGGGCATTTCTTAAAAACCAAAAAAAAAACACACAAAAACAAACCTATGACTAGAATCATACTCACTGGTAAAAGACCAAAAGCTTTCCCTCCAAAACCATGAACAAGACAAGGATGCGCACTTTGAACACTGTTCTAGAAGTTCCAGCCAAAGTAATTAGCCAGGAAAAAGAAATTAAAGGTACCTAATTGGAAAGGAAAAAATGAAAATCTATTCATGTACGGCATCACAACACAGGGGTTAGGGCCAATGACAGCCTACAGAGTCAAAAATCCACATATAACTTTTGTTTCCCCAAATTCCTAATAGCCTACCATGGATGAGAAGGCTTCCCAGCAGCATTAACGGTCAATGATCCATACTTTGTAATATGTGTTTTATGCTGTATTCTTACAATAGAGAAATTTTTTAAAAATCATTAAGGGAGAGAAAATACATTTGCAGTACTGGGGGAAAAAAAAACCATGATAGGTAAGTGAACCCACGCAGTTCAAACCCATGTTGTTCAAGGATCAAGGGTACACAGAAAATCCCAAAGGATCTACGAAAAAACAATTAGAGTTAATAATTCAGCAAAGCTGCAAGCACAAGATCAACATCTAAAAATCAACTATGCTGCTATACATCTACAATGACTAAATTGAAGAGGAAATTGACACAATTCCATCACATTAACATCCAAAACGATAAACATTTAAGAAAATATTTAACCAAAAAAGACTTGAACAGTGAACAAAATAATGCTAGAAAAAAACGTAGGAATACCTAAATAAATGGAAGGATATCTATACTCATTGATTGGAAGACCTAATATTGTTTTGATAGCAATACTACTGAAAGCAATCTATAAATTTAAGGTAATCCCTATCAAATTCAAAGGAGCTTTTGTGTGAAATGGAAAAGCCAAATCCTCAAATTCATATGGATTTGCAAGGGATCCAAATATCCAAAATATTCTTGAAAAAGTACAACAAGATGGAAGACTTGCACTTTCCAATTTCAAAATTTACTACAAAGCTACAGTAGTCAAAGCAGTGTGGAATTGACATATGGATAGACCAAATGAGTCTACAGAATGGAAGGAAATAGAATTTAGAGTCCAGAAATAAAGCCATATATTTATGACCAAATGATTTTCAACAAGGGTAACAAGATCATTCAATGGGGAAAAATAATTTCTTTAACAAGTGGTCTTAGGACACCGAGATATCCACATACAAGTGAATCAAACTGTATTCACTGTCTATACCATATACAAAACTTAACTCATTGTGGATCATAAACCTAAATATAAGAGTTAGAACTTTAATACTCTTAGAAAATATAGGACTAGATTTCCATAATCTTTGGTTAGACAAATCTTCTTACATATTATATCAAAAGCATAAGCAATGACAGAAAAATAAACCAAATAAATTATATTTCATCAAAATTAAAAACAGTGCATCAAAGGACATTATCAAGAAAATGCAAGGACAAGCTAAAGAATGGAAGTAAATATCATGTATCTAGAGTCTAGCATATATATTTTTACAACTCAACAAAAAGAATAACCCAATTTTAAAAATGGACCCAGTGAAGACGTATGTGAAGATGTCAACATCCACATGAAAAGATGCTGAATATCATTAAACATTAAGGAAATACAAATAAACACAATGAGAAACCACATTTCACACCCAAAAGAATAACTATAATTTAAAAGCACATACAAGAAAATAAGTGTTGGGAAGAATATGGAAAATTTGAAATCCTTGTACACTGCTAATGGAAATGTAAAACTGTCAGCCCTATGAAAAACACATTGGCCCTTCCTCAAAAAGTTAAAAACAGAATCATGCTGACTCAGCAATTCCATTCCTAGGTGCACAGCAAAAGAATGTGTACTCAAATCCACACTCATGAATGTTCACTGTGGTATCACAATAGCCAAAAGGTGGAAAAAACTCAAATTTCCATAGAACAGATGAATAGAATAAGCAAAATGTGATAAATACATACAATGGAATACTGTGCAATCTTACAAAGGAGGGCACCTGGGTGGCTCAGTTGGTTAAGCAACTGCCTTCAGCTCAGGTCGTGATCCTGGAGTCCCAGGATCGAGTCCCACATCGGGCTCCCCACTCAGTGTGGAGTCTGCTTCTCCCTCTGACCCTCTCCCCTCTCATGCTCTCTCTCTCTCTCAAATAAATAAATAAAATCTTTAAAAAAAAAAAAAAGGAATGAAATTCTGATATACAGAACAACATGGATGAGCCTTGAAAACATTATGCTAAGTGAAATAAACCAGACACAAGAGGTCACGTAATGTATGATTCCATTATATGACATATCCAAAAACAGAAAGCAGACTCGTGTCTTCCAAGAGCCAGGAGGAGGGGAGTGATTCTTAATAAGTATGGGGTTTCACTTTGTGGTAATGGTATTTTGACTAGATAGGGGTGGTGATTATTCAACATTATGAACATATTAAATCCCACTGAATTATACTCTTTAGAATGATTAATTTTATGATGTCAATTTTACTTCAATAAAGTCATTAAAATAAAATTAATGAATTAGTAAATGCATAGATTCAAAAAAAAAAAAAATTCCCAAATCACTATCATACCAGTTAAAGATACTTGAAAAAAGCAAAGTAACCTAAGCCTAAAGCAAGCAAAGTAAAAAAAAAAAATATAAAGGTTAGAGGACAAATTAGTAAAACAGAGAATGGAAAAAAATATAGAAAAAAACAAGACCAAAACTGCTTTTTTTTTTTAAAAGATCAACAAAATTTAAGTAGTCTAAGAAATAAGAGCAAAGACTCAAAAAAATTAGAGTGAAAGACGACATTACTACCAACCTCACAGAAAAAAAAGATTACATGGTAATACTGTAAACAACTACATGTCAACAAATTAGACAGCTTAAATGAAATGGGCAAATTCCTGAAAAGGAACTACTGAAACTGACTGGAAAAAAAAAAAAAAAAACGAAAAACGTAAATAGACCTAAGGACACGTACAGATTAAGTTAATAATTTAAAAACTTCCCACAAAGAAAAGCTCAGGCCCCAGTGACATTACTGGTGAATTCTACCACCAAACGTTTAATGAAGAATACCAGTTCTTTACAAACTACTCCAAAGAGGAGGGAACATTTCCCAATTCATTTTATAAGGACAGTATTATCCTAAAAAAATAGACAAAGCCATCACAAAAAAACTATAGACCAGTATTCTCATGAACACAGACATAAAAATCCTCACCAACAAACCAAATCCAGCTGTACATAAAAAAGATCATACATACAACCAAAAGAATATACCATGATTTTATGGTATGAAAAATCAATTAAGGTGAATACCTTAAAAGAAGGTATAAATCAAAAGAAAAAAGGACAAACTACACAATCTTCTCAAGGAACACAGAAAATGCATTTAACAAAATCTAACAAACTTTCATGCAAAACAAAAAAAACCCAACATAAACAAAAGCCAAAAACTCAACAAACTAGGAATAGAAGGGGATTTCTCAAAACTGATAAAAGGCATCTATGAAAAACCCACACTTAACATCATATTCAAGAGACTGAACTCTTCTCCTTAAGATAAAGAATTAGAAAAAGATGCCCTTTCTGACCACTTCCATTCAACATAGTACTGAAGGTTCAAACAAGGGCAATTAAGAAATGAAAGAAAAGGTGTCCACATTGGAAATACAGATGTAAAACTATCTCTATTTGCAGATGCAATGCTCATGTATGCAGAAAATCCTAAGGAATTTAATAAAAACTACTGGAACTAATTAACAAGTTTATCAAGGCTGCAGGGTAATAGATCAATATACAAAAATCAATTATATTTCTACACACTTGTAATCAACAATCCAAAAATGAAATTAAGAACATGATGCCACTTGTAAGTACTGATGGGGTTCAGGACACATTACCCCCAAAATATGGCACCTTGGCATAGTAAGTATTTTAAGTTGAAGGAATTTGAGAAAACAGCAGAAGCAGGAAGGTCACTCTGATAGTCCCGTACCCTTCCCCCCCTCAAACAGGTCATAAAATCTTCACATAATAGGTGCCCTCCCTATAGCTAGAGGAAAAAAGCATCCTTATCTCTAAAAACAAAGGTAAACTGAGAGGAGTCCTAAAAAACAGGGCTTGCTAAGTTTCTCCCAGTCTACCATACTTACCTTACACTCCTTGACCTATCATATTCCTTCACAACTGTCCACTCTTCATCAAACCTAACATAGTCTAGTCTAACTGGTTCTTTTGATCTTCATTATGAAGGTTCTTTTATTAAACTTTTGTTAAATAAATCTGTATGCTTCTCCCTTGCTAATCTTTGTCAGATTTAATTTTCAGATGCAGCCAGGCACTCAAAAAGGGTTGAGGAAAACACTTTCCTCCCATACAGCATCAAAAACAATAAAATACATGAGAATATACTTTTCAAACAAGATATAAAACTTGTACTCAGAAAAGTATAAAACATTGTTGAAATTAATGAGGATAAATAAGTGGAAAGGCATCCAATATTCATGCACTTTAAGATAATACCATTTAAATGTCAGTACCAAAAACTGATCTACAGATTCAACAAAATCCTTATCAAATCTAAGCTGAAATTTTTGACAAAAATGGATACAAAGAAATTCAAGAATATCCTAAGAGCTAAAACCATCTTGAAAAAGAAAACAAAACTGGAGGATAAACTTTCTAATTTCAAATTCTACTACAAAGCTATAGTAATCAACACAGTGTACTACTGGCAGAAGGTTGTAGAGATCAATGGAAACAGAAAAAAGTCCAGAAATAAATTCTTACATTTATGGTAAACTCTTTTTGATGAGGGTATCAAGATCATTCAATGGGGTTATAAGGTTTTGCAACAAATGTTGCTGGGACAAATGAATAACCTCATGCAAAAGAACGAAGTTGAACCCCAAACTCACACCATATATAAATGTTAACTCAAAATGGGTCATAAACCTAATTTAAGAAATAAAAGTGTAAAATTCTCACAAGAATACACAGGAATTTATCTTTGTGTCCTTGAGTTAGGCAAGGACTTCTTGAGTCTTCATTGCAACAACAAAAAATAAACTGGACTTCATGAAAACCAAAAACATCTGGCAAAGAATACCACCAAAAAACAATGAATAAGAGAAAATAATTATAAATTTCTTATGAGATAAAGGATTCTCATCAATAATATATATAGAACTCTTAAAACTGAATGAAAAGACAACTCAATTTAAAAATGGGCAAAATAAGTTAATATACATTTCTCTAAAGAATATACAGAAGCAACCAATAAGCACAAGAAAAGATGCTCAATACTGTTAGCTATCAGGGAAATGCAAATTAAGACAACAATGAAATATCAACTCACACCCATCAGGATGGCTCTAATTCAAAAGTGTTGGCAATGATATAGATTAATAAGAAACCGCAAATACTGCTGGTGTGAATATACAATGGTGCAGCTGCTTTGGAAAACAATCTGGCAATTCCTCAAAAAGTTAAATACAGATTTACCATATGAGGAAACAATTCTGCTTCTAAGTACGTACCCAGAAAAATTTAAGCCTTATTGCCCATACAAAATATTGTCTGTAAATATCCAGAGCAACATTATTCATAACAGCCAAAAAGAAGAAACAAACCAAATATCCATCATCTGATGAATGGGCAAACAAAATGTGGTATATCCATACAATGGAATATTATTGTGCAATAGAAAAAAATTAAAACACTAATTCAAGCTATACCGTAAATGAACCGTGAAAATATCATGCTAAGTGAAAGAAGCTGGACAGAAAAGGCCATATATTGTATGATTCCATTCATATGAAATGCCTCCAACAGACAAATTCTTAGAAATAGAAATTAAATTAGTTGTTGCCATACACAGGGGAGAGGGGAGAATAGGGAGTGACTGCTAAAAAGGATTTCTTTTTTTAGGGTGTCAAAATGTACTAGAATTAAGATGATGGTAATTGTTGCACAACTCTGTAAATATACCAATGCGAATTTGGTATATGATACCACAAGTGTGATAAACACATGAGTTGTACACTTTAAATAGATGAATTGCATGGGATATTAATTATATCTCAATAAAACTATTTTTAAAAACAAAAGTAAAATAAAGATATTCCCAGATAAAAACCAAATTGACAGAGCAGTTTCTTTTTATATAGTGTGATTGCTGACATTTCTGTTTTATTCTTCAGTGTCCTTCTACATTTCCTTAGCACAGAGTTTTCTATTGAACCTGTATTATTTTTAATAATTCCAAAATGTAAGTTCCTAAAAATACATAAGGATACATTAAACCAAAGTACCCTTACAAAATACCGGAAGACTGTAATCTAACTTCCAACCTCACAGTGAAATGTTTACTTACTGGTAAAAGAAAAATACTTACTTAATGGCTTGTGCTCCTGGTCTTTGCACAATCAAAGTGCTAAATTCTTCCACTACAATATCTAACAGCTCAGGTGTCTCTCGTTTTTCTCTTAGAACAACAGACATACTTTTCAAGTGAACAAAGAACTTCATGGCTTCAAACTAGAATATATTGAGAGAAATAAAATGAAAATAAATTTATATATATTTACATATTTATATATTTTTATATATGTATGTATATATATGCATATATAGATATATAAAGACAACAAATACTCTTCTTCATAGTTTATTCTTTCCGATAACCAAAAAATACTTTAAAAACAACCCTTCATATATTAAAGAATCACCATATAAACACTACAAAGTAGGGGCAATTTTTATCCATACCTTGGAAATTAAAATAAATATAATATGTACCGACTAGGCAAAGATCACAGAGTAAGTCAGTAACATTTCTGAGAGGATTAAAAATAGGCATATCTACCGTTAAACTCTAAGGTATAAGGCAAGAAAACATCTTACTGTTTTTGGCAAGGTTGGATCAACTGCTGTTTCACTATAGCCAATTGCTTCATAGAGTAAAGTTTTTTCTTCAGAGGTCAACATTTCTTCAAGAACTATAATCATAAAGAAGTGTTTTGCATTCTTAACTGGTAAGATAAAACTAACTCACAATTTAGCTGCTTTTAACCAACTGGCAAATTCAACTCTCTTTTTATACTTTTAAGAAATTATAAAAAAATTTTATCTCAAAAAAAAGAAAAAAGAAATTATAATCACTGAATGTTAGGATGGCACCGGCAATTTTAGAAGGATTAGTCTCCAAAAATATAAACTGCTAAATATATGAATTTAGCAATAGAAATTTCTAAATATTTGGATTAAGCAAGCTCACAAAATGACTGTTATTAGGCACTTAGTGTACTGTGCTAAGCAACGTACTTAGCATACAAAATAAGTTACACTAATATCATAATTTCCCATTTTACAGAGGATAAAATTGAAGTTTTGGGAATTTAAATCATTTGTCTGGGCTACGCTGCCAGTAAGTGATAGATCCAGGATATAAACTTAAGCCCCTAAGTCTCCAAAGCTATGATCTTAAACATTTGGTAAGGAAACAAAAACCTTTCCAAGAAATAATTTCAACCAAAATTTACAATGGTTTATACCCTTGGGAATTTACATATTATTAAATCCTGAGCATAAAGCTCTTTTGTAAACATTAAGATAAAAAATTTAATTTTTATTTGATGTATACATGTATAATGTTTTAATAGTAATTTTATTGATAATAAGGATAAATTATGTATGATAGATATATATGCTTTTAATGTTTATTTTAGTTAGAAAATTTTCTGCAGGGGCGCGTGGGTGGCTCAATCGTTAGGCGTCTGCCTTTTGCTCAGGTCATGATCCCAAGGCCCGTATCTGGCTCCCTGCTTCAGTGGGAAGCCTGCTTCTCCCTCTCACACTCCCCCTGCTTGTGTGTTCCCTCTCTCGCTGTCTCTATCAAATAAATAAAGAAAAGAAAAAAAAAGAAAATTTTCTGCAAAACTTTGCTTTAACAACTGATGATTAGTTGCACTAAATTAACCTAATGATTACCTGCACTCTCTATAAAATGAAATGGACCTACTTCCAGGCTTAACATCTGGTTGTTCTTTACTTCTTGGTTCTGACCAAGTCCACAGCCAGCTAAACCATCCTTTATTTTCCTCTGAATCTTTTGCTCCTTCTCTGAAAATCCTATATCCAGCTTTCTTTACCTAAAATGGTTAAATTTTCAAATAAATGACAAATTATCCTTTATTTAGCAATCTAACAGAAAAATGACATTTACTAAATTTAACTATTCCAGTGAAAAAATGTAAACAATAAACAAACTGACAACAAAACAAAGTAATGCAACATAAGCCAAATGTAAGCATTTAGAATTTCCAGGTAGACAGCCCTACTGTCTTACAAGTCACGGTAATCACGCCACCCCGCCGCCCGCCCCACCCCCAGACTGGATTTTCACCTTCATAGGAACTCAGTGTTTGATAATTATTTAGCAAGAATTATTACTTAGCCAAATTATTCAGCAAGAATTTTCCCCCCACAGGACCTAATTCAAATGTATGGGGCAAAACATCAAACCTATTTTTCTTATACCACAAAGAAGCAAATTTGAACCCCTTTTAGGAAACAGTATATTACAGCCCAACACTAATACCACTGCATCTGTCAAATCTATATGGAATCTAGATTTATTTTTACCAATTGAAAGATAATGTGGAATTACCTCAACTTCTGCCTGTTGTCTTGATATAGTTATATTAAATACATCCAAGGTCTTTTCCAACTCCTTAAAATATAAACAAAAGTGTGTTTAAATGAGTAACTTTACATAGTCTATAGAAAGATTATAAAAATAAAATTTCCTATATAATCTAACAAACTGCTGCAATAACGATAGGAAGCAAAAAACGGATCATCCACCAACATAATACCTCTTTTAAATTCTGAGAAGCAGTGCTTGTATATATGTCAGCTTGGAAATTAGCAATGATAGAGTAACTTTCTTAAAGAAATCATACATGTCATGCATATAGGTGTCATATTAAGATTTACAGACCCATACTAAAAGATACCATATAGGCATTGTTTAAAATGACCTTTATTTGGGTTCTAACTACAACTGAGGGTAAACACATTAGTGTCACTTTCAACTAAAAATATAATTCTAAATCCTTCATATTATATGCACAGTTGGTGTGTCATCTTTAATATATTCCAAGTGGATCTTTCTGCAGAAAGTCTCCTACTTCAAACATAAAAATAAAACTCAATCTTTAGGGAGCTCCTAATTGGAAATTGGCCTAGATTCAGAATGGTTACATTAATTTCAAGAGACTATCTCTCCTCAGTCTCCCTAAACTAAACATCATCCATCCATAAAACAATCCCTTCTAGAATATACCATAACGCTAACAGATAAGACTAGTATTTAGGGAATTCTCAAGACAGATAATGCAATGTAAAGTTGCTGGTAAAGACTAGAAATGCCACAAGAATGAAGAGAAAAGGGACTCTGAATGGGCAGAAAATTCAGGAAAGTTTGTACAAGAGATGGGACTTACACAGAGCTTGAGGAATGAGTAAAACTGGAATAAACAGAGATGAGGAAAGGCAGATGGACTTGGCTACAAGTATAAGCATAGTATGTATAAAAGACAGGAAATTAATGCCGTTAGATGGTAACGGGGAAATGGAGTGGTGACAGGTAGTATAAGGCTTTGAAACCGACACAGAAAAGACTGGAATCAATGTAGCAAACACTTTTTAGGCTTTGAGGTTAAAAAAGTCATAATGTGAGGTTTCAAGTTACTATTTGCATGAACCCAAAACTCTCCAGATTGACAATAATCTGAAATTCCAACAGCTCACAGGAGAGTATCACCAGAGGTTATATCACCCAACTGAAGTGAAGAACAGGAGTATGAAAAAGTCTAAGTAAAAGCAATGGTCAGTCAAAATTAAAACAAATGAGGAATTATGTAGTACAAAATATTCAACAATTTCTAAATATGCTTACCTCCAAAGACGTGAGAATTTCACCAGTTGGCTTCTTAGTTGTTATCTTTTTTTTATACAGTTCTTTATACTGCTTCATTTTTTGCCTGTGTTCTCTAATATGCTTCCATGACCACATCCGTAACCGGGGGCAGACATTTACTTCAAGAATACCGTGTATAGCATAAGCCCACCTAGTTAAAAAACAAAAACAAACCCTACACTTAACACCTTCAAGCCAACAGTATGAAATATAAAACTCCTTCTACTCCAAAACAGCATACATAGTACAGAGACTATACTATAGTACCAGACTTTGAAAATGGTGTACTATCTGAGCACTTGATTTTTCCCAGCCCTGTTTGTATTAAGACATTATTAATCTTATCTCTTTCCTGAGTGACAACAAGCAAAATCACTGAATTTTGTTAGAAAAAATATAGCTCTACAGAAAGACTATTGAAGTACTACTTGGCAAATAGCACTTTAGTAACCTGACTAGTAATTAAGAGTCAACTAAAAGTAATTGCAACTTCTAGAAAACAGCACGAGCTTAATAAACGGAATAACAAGACTTCTAAATTTTAAAAAGGGGCTGTACTTTTACAGACTCACATAACCTGATTTTCGACTTTAATCACATAGGTTTAACACACCTAATACAAAAGTTTGAATTTTTTTTAAAAAGACATTACCAGACACAAACTAGGATATAGTTTTTAATAATCCCAAAAATACAGTTAATTAATGGTATTTTAGTATCTCCATTTTTAAGTTTTGTTTAAAAAAAAAATCCCTTAATTTTATTAACATAATAAGCAAAAGCCATAAATCAAATGACAAAATGTATCTGCCCTTAAAGAGTATCTTAAAAAATTACTCTTAAAGTCAATAAATTCACTTTTAAACTGTATTTTATAAATCTTAAAAAAATTTTTTTAGATCAAGTAATTCTACTTCTGGGTATTTATCTGAAGAAAACAAAAATACTAGCACAAAAAGATGTATGTTCCCTGATATTAAATGCAGCATTTTAATACAGTAGTCAAGATACAAAAACCACCTACGTGTCCATCAACGAATGAATGAATAAAGAAAATATGGTATATAGATATACAATGGAATATTATTCAGTCATAAAAAGGAGTGAAATATTACTATCTGTGACAACATTATGCTAAGTGAAATTAGTCAAAGAAAGATAAACACAGTATGATCTCACTTACATATGGTATCTTAAAAAATAAAAACCAAAAAACTGAGCTCATAGATATAGAAAACAGACTGGTGGTTGACAGAGGTGAGGCACAGGCAGTGAGTGAAATGGGTGAAGGGGATTAAAAGGTTCAAACTTCTAGTTATAAAATAAGTTAAGTAACAGGATATAATGTACAGCATGGTCACAATAGTTAATACTATACTGCATATTTGAAAGTTGCTAAGATATCTTATAAGTCCTAAAGAAAAAAATCTGTCCTTGGGGCGCCTGGGTGGCTCAGTTGGTTAAGCGACTGCCTTCAGCTCAGGTCATGATCCTGGTGTCCTGGGATCGAGTCTCGCATTGGGCTCCCTGCTCAGCAGGGAATCTGCTTCTCCCTCTGACCTTCCCCCATCTTGTGCTCTCACTCTCTCTCGCTCAAATAAATAAATTAAATTAAAAAAATATATATTAAAAAAATCTGCCCTTGTATATGGTGATGGATGTTAACTAGACTTATTGTGGTGATCAGTTTACAACATATACAAATATCAAATCACTATGTTATAAACCTGAAACTAATATGTCAAATTATACCTCAATTTAAATAAAAACATAAGTCATTTTACCAGTCTCTGGCATGATAGTGAAGAGGTACATCAGGTTTGAATTTCCTATATGGCAGATTTTGCGTCATCATATCAACTGATTCAAGAAGCTCCATAACACTGAAATACTGAAGAATGAAAAAAATGAAGGCTCTTAAATGTTTCAGATTTTTTGTTCAATTGTTAAAAAAATTAAATTACTGACTTTTTAAAGGAAGTGTTACCATGTAACATTGTGTTTGAAATACATTTAAAATCTTAGTTCTGCTTTTATCAAATTATAACTCACAATTTAAAATTTCATTTAAAAAAAATCACCTGTGGTTTATTAAGTTCAATTGCTATGTCATGTAACTCAACATCCAGGTTTATCTTGGGGGCAGAAAAGTCAAAATCTGATCGCCGATTCATCTGAAGTTTGGCATTAGCAGATATGGGGCGAAACACTGAAAAATATAAATTTTAAAAAGTTAAACTGAGTTATATTTCAGAGTCCCAAAGTGCTAAGGGGATGAAGTGGAAAATATTTTCATTTCTTATACTCTTACTTTCCCAGATTTCCACACTGCTGTAATTTGGTCAGATGAACTGTCATTTAATTAATAAAGAATATTCTTTTATCTTTTTCCTACCTATAATTTATATTTTCTTTAAGTAAATGAAGACTAAGTAAACTCCCCCTCAAAACACCAACATAACCCTTAAAAGCAGGAACAATCTCTAAAAGGCAAAAATAGTATAATAAAATAATCTTAACAAAAATACAGTTTAAAGGAATTACATTAAAAATGCTAAGGGAGAAAAGATTGTACTTGACCACTGACTTCCATTATAGAGTTATAATTTCTGACCTTCTGATCAGTTTCTATGTATCCATCTGCCCCATTTTGACTTGTAAAAGGTGAGGTGAGATGAGTGAGTTAACCCAGGATAACCTTCTTGGCTCAACCCATAGTCTAAAATGGATTAAACTCAACCCTTTATATTTAGTGCCAAAAAGAGTAAGAATATTCTTGCAGAGGGAGACAAACAATAGCAGAATCTATACCAAGATCAACTATTAAATTATAAGCTAATCTATATAAAAACATAGTATGTTCCTCTTGTTTTAATCATTCCCAAGGCATAGCACTTAGTTTTTTTACACACTGAGCATTCAAATATACTGTGAACTTGAGTAGAACAAGAAGATATTCAACAAATGGAGACTGGTTAAATTCATCATGATATATCTATACAGTAAAGTACCATAGAGTGAAAAATAAGAAAAATTTATATATACCTAAGTGGAAGGAAATAGTAAAAGAAAGTTTAGGGGCGCTTAGGTGGCACAGTCAGTTAAGGGTCCAACTCTTGGTTTCAGCTCAGGTCATGATCTCAGGGTCGTGAGATGGAGCCCCATGTTGGGCTCTGCATGGAGTTCTCTCTCCCTCTGCCTCTGCCTCTCCCCCCTGCATCCTCCCTCTCTCTAAATAAATACATCTTTTAAAAGAAGAAAGTTTAAAAAGTGTATGTACACAGCAATAATATCACTATCTGAAAAATAAAATTATTCCTCTACCCCAGCTTTCTTATGTTACATACAAGACTACACAATCCCCTATATCCTTCCTGGTTGCAATCTCTATCCATCCCTAGGTTACAACCTCTCCTAGGTCTCTCCGATTTTAGCTCCTGGCAACTCTAATTTCCAAGTGATTTCAACATACAAATAATCTTTCCAAAACCAAAGCCTCTCAAAACCTTGGACTTCTCCACCCTTACTTCATCCACTAGATCTTATCATACTTATATGCTAGACCTCTCCATAAGCTCAGTCTCAAGCATCCAACTCTCCTACCACCACCACCTATCTCTCTAGTACTAAACTTCAAGTCCCGTGAGACCTATCATTCATTGATCCTTTATCTTTTCTTTGTCTTTCACCTCCGCTTCATGTCCTGAGGAACCTCCCTACCCTATTAAAATTCTATAATCAGTTATTTTAATCATCCCCCTGCATTCACTCTTCACTCCTCCGTCTTCTCACTTTGTCAGTACTTACCAGGCCAAACTCTAATTCTGGATAAAAACCCTCTCCATTTACTCTACACCTGTAACCTACCTAAGAAATTGAATTTGGTTAGGGGGAAAAAAAAAAAAAACCCAAAACCAAAAACGTACACAATCACACAGATTGGTCTCACTTTAATGTCATAAATCCTAAAAGTCCTCAATGTTGCTGAGCAGTCATACAATATTTAGTCCAGGATAGGGGCCAAATGCATACCATAGTGTGTGTTTATACAACCAATGAACTAGGAATGATTTTTACACCTTTATAGGGTTGTTTAAAAGAAACAAAGGAAAATATGTGACAGAGGCTATATATGGCCTTAAAACTGAAAACTTTTTACTATGTGGCCTTTTACAAAACAAAAAAAAACTGCCCAGCCCCAACTCTAGCCCAGTGGCTCTCAAAATCATCAAAATTACCAGGAAAGCTTATTAAAACAGATTGGCAAGGCTCACCCTCAGAAGTTCTGATTCAATATGTCTGGAATGGGCCCTAGGATTTCTATTTCTAACAAGTTTCCAAGTAATACTGATGTTGCTAGTCCGAACCATACTTTGAGAACACCACTCTAGTCAATTCACTCTCCTGTTTACCTACATGACTATTTCATAGCTTCTCTTCCTTCCAAAAACCCCCAACACCTCAGGTATTAAAAAATAAGAGCTCATAAAAGAAATTCCATAAACTCCTATTACCATCACTACTGTCTAACATTAGGACTTCTCTCTTATGCCAAAATCTGTCTTATAAATGAACTAATCATGTTCCTCTGTGTGGCAAAACACCACTTGTGCACGAGATCCTATCCCCTTTCACCCATATCCCATAAACTACCGCTTCTCTCTCTTGCTTCGTTTTTCATATTCTACAGATCATTCCTATCTCAGCCTATAAACTGTTGTCTCTCCCGTTAAATAAAGAACAAACAAAAAAAGCCTTTAGTCTGGGACGCCTGGATGGCTCAGTTGTCAAGCATCTGCCTTCGGCTCAAGTCATGATCCCAGCATCCTGGGATCGAGTTCCACACAGAGGTCCTTGCTCACCGGGGAGTCTGCTCCCTGTGCCTGCCGCTCTGCCTGCTTGTACTCTCTGACAAATAAATAAAATCTTAAAAAAAAAAAAAAAAGAAAAGCCTTTAGTCCTTCCCTCTCCAGCAGGTATATACCAGTTATCAATTTATCTGAATTCCAAACTCATCCTTCACTGCTTAATCTAAAAGCTAGATTTGGGCCCTTTAATTACCAGCTAGCATAATGCTAGACACTGGAGAGAGACTGCAGGGGGAGTTCTGCTTCCCGGTTCTAACGGGCTCATTCCACAGACTCTTGCAGTATCGGGACTTTTCCACCACCCAGAGGCTACCAAGTGGGTCCTACAGAAGGCAGCTCCTCGAGCATGACAGATTTTTTCAGCACTAGCCTGCTGAGGTACACAACAGCTAGGAGCAGCTGGCAACTTCTCCCAGCACCCTAAGGCAATTTTGCAGTGAAGTGCCTCCTATGAGCAACTCCTCATGAGAGACGCAAGAGTTCCTGAGGGCAAATTTCCAACAAGTTCAGTGGCCTGGCACCAGAGAGACTTTTCCTGGCAGTCAGTGAGCCCTGGTCATGTCCTTTCCAACAAGCTCTAGATCTCAGTGTTGAGGCAGACAGACCCTGTTCTTTGGGCACTCCATCTTAGTCCTAGGGTAGGGGCAGTTCCTTCTATTATTCTTATATTCTTTAGAGTTCTCTCTACTTTTTATTAGCCAATCCCTTGTTACTCCAATCCTGTGATAGTAATTCTTTAAACTTCCCCTGCTCAAATTACTGTGTAGTTTCTCTCTCACCAGACCCTCACTAATGGAGAAGGAAATGACAGTAGGGCAAAGGAGAAATCAGTCAAACCTAAAGTGATAGGAGAAGCATCAACACACATGAAAGGCAATCTCATCTGTTATTAATGTTTCCTTTTAGGAAAAAAACCTAGAAAAATATCCACTTCAAGGCTTTGAATTGGTTTCAAGAGTGAAAACAAGAAGAATCACTTCAAGGGTGCCTGGCTGGCTCACTTGGTTGAACACCCAACTCCTGGTTTCAGCTCAGGTCATGATCTCAGGTGGTGAGATCAAGCCAGCTTTGAGCTCCATGCTCAGTAGCCTGAGGCTCCATGTTCAGTGGGGAGTCTGCTCCAGAGTCTCTCTCTCTCTACCTCTCTCCCGTGCCCATCCCCCACCTTGTGCACATGTGAGCCCTCTCAAATAAATAAATCTTTAAAAAAAATAAATAAATAAGCCACGTCAGGAAATTAATAAAGTGTCATCATGAAGGTAGAAGAATACAGAAAAGAATCACTGGTTGATGACATCAGACAACCAAATCCAATAAATGAGTTATCCATCCATCAATCAGTATTTATTGAGTGCCTACAGGGTAGAAAAAATAGTACTACTTTCAATTTGAAATTTTAGTTACTCATTTCTGATTATAAAAGTACTACATGTTCATTTCAGAAAATCTGGAACCAGAAAAAAGTATGAAGAAGAAAAATTTTAAATATACATTTTTAAAACAGTAAGATCACACTATAGACTACAGCAGCTACTAGCCTTATTAAATTGTATTTGCCATGTAAAATGTCTTTAAAAGATTATAATTATTACTGAATAATCCTCAGAGATTTACCACATTTATTACATCCTCTCTTGTTGAACACTTTTCTTTCTTATTGTTTCAAAATATAGCAAACAGCTCCCCAACAATGAATGGCATAGAATAGATAACTAGTTTTTCTCGTGCACATATAAATACCTTGAATTATATGACAAAATCAACATGAAACATCACAGTGACATTATCAATGTTCATTTAAAATTTATACTGATTAATTGCATGTATTTTATAAAATGTACTTACCAAAATCATAACCTTTCGGAACAATATTTCCATTGACAATGCCCTTCTTCAAGCTGTCCTATTAAAAGACAAACTGCTTTTATTTATATTCATGCCAATATATCTTTACAAAATCCTATTATATACAAAAAAATGTTTTAAAGCAATTTAAAAAATAACTCAAACTTAGGAGGACTTATCTATGGAAAATATTGAAGTGGTCTGATGACAATATCCCATTAACTACTATTAAAGAATAATCTGTGAACTATTTAGATATATAGTGTGTGTTTTTACATATTTGTGTACACATATATAAAATCTCACAAAATTCAACATGAATTTATGATAAAGAATCTCAAGAAAGTGGGTATAAGGGAAATATACCTTAACATAATAAAGGCCATATATGACAAACCCACAGCTAACATGCTCAACAGTTAAAAACTGAAAACTCTTCCTCTAAGATCAGGAACAAGACAAAGATGCCCACTCTTGCCACTTTTATTCAGCATATTCAGAAGTCCAAGCCAGAGCAATTAAGCAAGAATAAAAGGCATCCAAATTGGAAAAGAAGTAAAACTGTCACTGTTTGTAGATGACATGACATTCTATATAGAAAACCCTGAAGACTCCACCAAAAACTGTTAGAATAAATGAATTCAATCAAGTTGCAGGATACAAAATCAATATACAGAATTCTTCCGTATTTCTATATACTAATAATGCTGTAGCAGAAAGAGAAATTAACAATCCAATTCACAATTACATCAAAAAGAATAAAATACCTAGGAATAAATTTAACCAAGGAAGTCAGTCAGAGAAAGACAAATACCATATGACCACACTCATGTGGAATTTAAGAAACAAAACAGATGAACATAGGTGAAGGGGTAAAAAAAAAAGAAAAAGAAAAAGGGCGGGAAGGCAAACCATAAAACACTTAACAGAGAACAAACTTAGGGTACCTAGAGGGGAGGTGAGTGGGGGATGGGCTAAATAGGTGATGGGAATTAAGGAGGGCACTTGTGATGAGCATTGGGTGTTACACGTGAGTGATGAATCACTAAATTCTATTTTTTTTTTTTTTAAAAGATTTTATTTATTTGAGAGAGAGAGACAGCGAGAGAGAGTATGATTAGGGAGGAGAGGGAGAAGCAGGCTCCCTGCTGAGCAAGGAGCCCGATGCGGGACTCAATCCCAGGACCCTGGGATGATGACCTGAGCTGAAGGCAGACGCTTAACCAACTGAGCCACCCAGGCATCCTGCTAAATTCTAGTTCTGAAACCAATATTACACTGTATCTTAACCAACTAGAATTTAAATAAAAACTTTAAAAAAGAAAACTAACTGAAACTAAAGAAATTTGTTACTCACATTTTGTAGCTTTAGGGAATTAAAACAATAAAACAAAGTATTTGAAATAAAAAAAATTTAACCAAGGAGGTAAAGCTTTGTACACCAAAAACTGTAAGATAGAAATTGAAGATGCAAAAAAATGGGAACATATTCCATGCTCTACACTGCAAGAAATAAACCTGTTAAAAAATTCCATACTACCCAAAGAAATCTATAAATTCAATACAATCTCTATCAAATTTCCAATGGCATTATTCACAGAAATAGACCAAATGACCTTAATGTATGAAACCACGAAAGGCCCTGAATAACCAAAGTAATCTTGAGAAAGAACAAACCTGGAGCTATTACAATCCTTGATTTCAAATTATATTATAAAGTTATAATAATCAAAACAGTATGGCACTGGCCTAAAAACAGGTACACACAGCAACAGAATAAAGAGCCCTGAAATATACCCATGCATATATGATCAATTAAATTACAACAAGGAAGCCAAAAATATATGAGGAAAGGAGAGTCTCTTCAATATGTGGTGTTTGGAAAACTGGACAGCCACATGCAAGAGAATGAAACTGGACCAATACCCTACACCATACACAAAAATTAACTCAAAATAGATTAAAAGACTTGAATGTAAGCCCTGAAACCATACAGCTCCTAAAAGAAAACATAGGCAGTAGGCTCCTTGAAACTGGTCTTGGCGATGATATTTTGGATCTGACACCAAAAATAAAGTCAATAAGAGAAAAAAAATAAACAAATGGAACTACATCAAACTAAAAAGTTTCTGCACAGCAAAGGAAACCATCAACATAATGAAAAGGCAAACTACTGAATAGGAGAAAATATTTGCAAATCATTTATCCGATAAGGGGTCAATATCCAAAATACATAAAGAACTCATACAATCCAATTTCAGAAAAACAATCCAATTTAAAAATGGCAGAGGAACTGAATAGACATTTTTCGAACATACAGATAGCCAAGAGGTACATGAAAAGGTACTCAACACCACTAATTATCAGGGAAATCACAAATCAAAAGCATGAGCTATCACCTGTTAAAATGGTTATTATTAACAAAAAAAGAAGAAATAACAAGTGTTGGCAAGGATGTGGAGAAAAGGAAATTCCTATACACTACTGGTGGAAATGTAAACTGATGCAATCCCCTATGGAAAAACAGTATGAGGGTCCTCAAAAAATTAAAAGAACTACCATACGATCCAGCAATTTCACTTCTAAATATTTATTAAAAGAAAAGAAAAACATGAACTAGAAAAGATACATGCACCTCCATGTTCAATGCAGCATTAATTATAATAGCCAAGATATGGAAACCACCTAAATGTCCATGGATAGATGGATAAAGAAAATAACTCACACACACACACGAATTATTATTCAGCCATTAAAAAGGAAATCTTGCCATTTGCAACAAGGATGAAACTTGATAGCCTTATGCTAAGTGAAATAAGTCAGACAAATACCATCTGACCTCACTTATATGTGGAATACTTAAAAAAAAAAAAAAAAAAAAAAAAGAAGCCAAGCTCATACTCCCAGATACAGAGAACAGACCAGTGACTATCTGAGGTGGAGTGAGAGATATGCAAAATGTGTGAAGGGAGTCAAAAGGTTAAGAACTTCTAGTTATACAGTAAGTCAGTCATGGAAATGTATGTAACGTACAGCATGGCAACTATAGTTAACAATACCGTACTGCATATTTCAACGTTGCTGAGAGAGTAAATCTTAAAAGTACTCATCCAAAGAAAAAAGTTCTGTAATTAACTATGTATGGTAACGGATGTTAGACCTACTGTGATCATTTCACATTATGTACAGATACTGAACCATTACACTGCACATGAGACTAATAAATACTAATGCTGCACGTCAGTTATACAAAAAAAGATCTATACATGTTTGTGTACAGGTACATATATATTCACCTATTTCTGTAAATTTTAATGGATTTTGCCTAGGAGAAAAGACCACAGAATATGTTAATAAATGATAATGAATAAAACCTTATGCAAAATAGGATACCAACAAAGGTGTACATACACATATCAAAAAGCTTTACTTACCAATGATTCATCATAATCATTAAGGTAAAACAACTGAGACTTCACATTCCAATACGCAAAAAGGTTATCCAATCGGATTAACTGAAAACAAATCAAATTTATTACATGTCTCGTTTTCTTCTTTAACATATGCTATTTTCAGAAGTCTCAAATAATTGAGTCATATGATAGACTTAAGCAAGTAAACACAATTCACATAAATCCTTATCTATATATATTACCATTCGCCTTTCTAAAAGTCTCTTTTGTCTGTGGATTGACAAAATATTTTACCTTACAAAATAGTTTCTCAGTTTCATCATGTAAACATGGAACCCAGTTTTGATCAGTCGTCTAAAAAGAAAAGTAAAAAACAGTGAAAATATTATTCACATGTGAAATGGCAGACTGATAAATTGTACCAACCATGCCCTTGACCAATTTCCCATAAAAATGTTCTTGAAAACATTCAGTGAAAGAATATTAACTGACTACAAGAAAGCCTCTGCTTTCAAAGAGCTCACTGCTGAATGAAAAACCAAACAAGTAAACAAGCAATTACAAACAGGTAAGTGTGGGTGGGGGGATGGGTTAGCCTGGTGATGGGTATTAAAGAGGGCACGTACTGAATGGAGCACCGGGTGTTATACGCGAACAATGAATCATGGAACACTACACCAAAACCTAATGATGTAATGTATGGTAATTAACATAATAAAAAAACAAAACAAAACAAATAGGTAAGTGCCACCTTAGAGGTTAAATACACAGTTCTCAGAATAAGGTAGGAGCCTCAAACTCAGGGGTGTAATGGAGAAAGTGATGTCCAATATATATGAATAGAAATTGTTGATTTTAAAGTTAGTAGGGAATATGATTCAGAGTAGGAAAATATGCAAATATGCAAAACGTTCAGGGGACTGAAGAAGCCTCATATGGCCAGAGAACATAAAGCAAAGAGGTGAAACCAGATGTTAGCCAGCGTCAGATTACAAAGCGATTATGAACTATTTTAAAACAAAACTATTGACTTTATTCCAATAGCAATGAGAAGCCACTGAGGTGAATAAAGTGTTTAGATGCTTATTCTACAAAGATGGTTTTCATTTTTTGGTAGAGAACTGAAGAGATGACAAAAGTTTTCAAACTTGAGCGTGCATCAAAATCACCTGGAGGGCTTTCTAAAACTTAGATTGCTGGGTCCCCACCTGAGTTTCTAACGGAATAGGTCTGGGCTAGGACACCGGTTTCCAAGGTCTCCCAAAGGTGATGGTCAACACCACTGCTGTCACAGTTACCCATTACCTCCACATTGCCACAACCAATGGCTAATTCTCCATCCTTATTTTTCAAACTTACAGCAGCATTTGACAGTTTATCCCACCCGACTTCATTCAATAACTTTTCATTTGGTTTTTCTTATTTATTTTGCTTGTAGTGGATCCATATTTTAAGAAGAAATTATACACAAAAACCCAATGGATACAACAAATAAAAGCAGATAATGAAATACTACACAGCAATTAAACTGAATTATGTATAGCAACACAAGTAAATGTCAAAAACACTGTGACGAGAAAAATGAAAATCTATAGAAAAATCACATAAAATATTACTTAGGATGTTTATCTCTAAGAGAAGGGTGAAGAGTAGAAAACAAAATAGATTTAAACTTTATTCCTAACAGTTTATTCTTTAAAATAAAGTATTTAATACTTAAACCAAATGACAAATTCCACAACTGTCCATTCTGGACACAAGCCAGTGTTTCATAATCCTCTATTTGCTCTTAGGCTTTAAAAATTCATCAGTTTGAAAAACTGGACTGGAAGAAAGTTTGCCACAATATTAATAATGGTGGTGAGGAAATGAGTTATTTGTTTCTTTATGCTTTTCAAGACTTATCAAAGTTTCTGAAATAAACATTACTTTTACTTTCTACTTATTTAAGCAACATATTTTTAAGGAAAAAAGTATCAAATGCTCTAATTTGCAAATAATAGGCCCTATTTTAAACTAAATTTGATTATTAACCATTTTTTGAAATGCTGAACTACCTACCCCCAATTCCAATCCAGCCTGTGCAGTAATTCTATACAGACAACTACTTCTGATGCCGGCACACACAAACAGTAATTAACAGTTAGATGAACTATACTACACAATTAAATAGGGTTAAATTTCTTTTCAAACAAAGTACCTGCATGCTGAGATTTTGAAGGGAAATACCAAATGACAGTGGGTTGTCTCGATTTGTGATCTAAAGAGGAAAGAGCAAATTTTAGTCAGACTTTTAGTAGTTAAAATTCACTTTATCAAAAAAGTTCATTTTCTGGGAAACATTCTATTTCAAACATTCAAAACCATTTTTCTACTTTCTACAACTTTTACTCCTATATTTTTCCAAATACTAATTAAAATATCAAGTATCAATGTATTATTGTACAATAAATCTGCATGTTTTTCAGTTTATAAAAAAAGCTTATTGATAAGTTGACCTCACAATAGTACTTGAGAAGTTAATAATTTTGCGTTTCAGAGAGAATACAGGATCTATTTGAGATAATCTAAATCTAGCTCTACTGATTCCTACACCAGTGTAATTTCCAGGAGGTAAATATAAAGAATTTTAAAAATACGTAACTGCTAAATTCATAATGCCCAACTATCAAAGATGACTGTAATATAAAAAGGCATTTTCCTTCATTATCTGATTTTTGAACATTTTAGGAAAGTGTAATCATGGCAGTAAACACTGCAAATTAAAACTATAATTACAGAAAAGAAAGATCAGGTCATTTTCAGCTCTGTGTCCCTCCACTTCTCAGCATCAGTGGTTGACCACTACAGAGCAGATGTCAACAAACAATAAAACATAAACATAAAAAAAAGTTTCACCTATTAAAATACTTACATCATCCTCATAACGAATATGGATGTTGGAAATTTTGACTTGAAGATTTTTTATGATCTGAGTAATTAATTTTTCCGTAAAAGTGTCCTGTTTCTCCACCCGAAGTTTTTCTACAATAGTAAGTATTTTTTTTTTAACTTGAATGAAAAATACACTGTATAAGTATTCACATTTCAAGGTAACATAAACATCACCATGTTAAAGAAAAAAATCTGTATTTGTAAACAGAACACTAAGAGCCTGCTTTCCCCGAGTCTTCCATACCAATAGACGTTCAAAGGCAACCAAACACACGGTTTTAAAAATCTGTTTTTTTTTTTAATGAAACTAAAGCCAACCATGTAAAACTTACTGCCATTAAATTTTACAACTTCTGTTAACTATACCTGGGTACGTAAAGATTTGGGAAACAATGAAGATTATTAGATAAGAATTATAATGGGCTTAATTTAGAAAAGCCAGTAACAGCAGGAAGTAGGCATCTCCCTTAAAATTAGTGATACTATCACAAGTTGTATGTGGTTTGATGTTTAAAATAGTTAACTATGCGTCTCTTCCTGATGAACCCAACATGAAGATATAAGATTCTTTCTCTTTCTCCTTTCAAGGGAACGAAGTTCATCATTTGTCTCATTTTCTAAAAAAAGCTATTAACTGTTTCCAGTTTCAAAACTTTCCAGGGGAATAGAAAGAATAAAGGATTGAGGTTCCTAATTTCTTTTTTTAACATGTCTTTGAGGGGCGCGTGGATGGCTCAGTCCGCTGAGCATCCAACTCTTGATTTCGGCTCTGGTCATGACCTCAGGGGTCCTGGGATCAAGCTCTGCACTGGGCTCTGTGCTCAGAGGAGAGTCTGCCCAAGGATTCTCTCTCCTCTCCCGATGCCCCTCCCCCTGCTCTATCTCCAAGATAAACAGATAAATCTTTGAAAAACATATGCCTTTGATAACCACAAGTTACTATCCCCTTTTCCCCCATTTGAAAATGCCAATGAAAACTATCTCATTTCCTATTTCTAGTCCTGTTCCACCTGTACATACATATTATCTGTCTTTTCTTCTAATGACCTACTACTCCCTAATTCAACTGGCCCAGGAGGACAAGCTGATGAAGATATATTTACATCAAATCCAAGATTCAGTGAACAGATCAGTAAATACCTTAACTATAAAAGGACTTTAGAATTAATAAGTAAACAAAGGGGCGCCTGGGTGGCTCAGTTGGTTAAGCAACTGCCTTCGGCTCAGGTCATGATCCTGGAGTCCCGGGATCGAGCCCTGCATCGGGATCCCTGCTCAGCAGGGAGCCTGCTTCTCCCTCTGACCCTCCCCCCTCTCATGTACTCTCTCTCTCTCTCATTCTCGCTCTCTCAAATAATAAATAAATCTTTAAAAAAATAATAATAATAATAATAATAAGTAAACAAAATATAAGCTCTTTGAAGACAGGATTTTTAAAAAATTTTTTTATTGTTTTGTTAATCCCCATACATTACATCATTAGTTTTAGATATAGTGTTCCATGATTCATTGTTTGTGCATAACACCCAGTGCTCCATGCAGAACGTGCCCTCCTCAATACCCATCACCAGGCTAACCCATCCTCCCACCCCTCTCCCCTCTAGAACCCTCAGTTTGTTTTTCAGAGTCCATCGTGAAGACAGGATTTTGACCTTCGACTACCACCACATCCTAACAAAATCCTTTACTCTATGAATCTATTAATTCGATTCAATCCAAAATCTTCCTTTCCCCATCCAGTAGTCTCCTTCCAAATTTCTTATCCCGCTCAGATTCCATAACCTATTATTTCACCAACTCTTTAAACTCTTTTGTTCTTTTTTCTCATTTTCCTCACAGAGGCAAAGCTCCAACTCTGAATAAACCCAACTATCTACTTTTTACATAAACATGTTTACACCTTGCCAGTTGAGGACAGGAGGAGACAAATCACAACAGGAGAGACTGTAATGACTGTAAATTAGGTATCACCAACTTCACCCCAACAGCAACCTTACATTTCTCCATTCCACTTGTTCACACGCTCCAGAACAATTATCTCAAAATTCTTTCAGATTCTCCTCAAAGGTCTAATGACCCTTCCACTGCTCTCTTACTCTGAGAGGACCTCGCCTCCAATTTTGGAAGAACCTGTAATCATCACTCAAGGACCCATGATATGCATGAATAAAATGATTTCTTTATCCTCACTTTACCTGATACCTCGTTAGGATCTAATACATTCTTTGCTTCCTAAAACACTCTTTTCCCATGAAATTATAATCTCCCAATTTCTACTTATCTAATCACTCTTTCTTGATTTTCTGTGTTCCTCCTCTAATACAATCATTAAATGCTGGATTTCCTTAAGGCTCAGTCCCACGATTGCTTCTATTCTCCTTCTACACTGCTGCTTCAGGGAATCTCATCTGCACTTTATAGCTTCAACTATCCTCCTAATGCTGGTAACTCACAATTGTATATTAAAGTAGAAAGTGAGATATATTCAGAGAAATATACAGAGAAATTGATACATTCAATAAACTAATAGATCAGTACAGCCAGAACAAAGAATAGAAGAGAAAGAGGTGGGGCCAGTAACGAGGCTGAAGAGGTAGACAGAATTCAAATCCTATGAACTTTTATGTGTCATGCTGAACAGTTTAAACTTCTACCTGATGATAATAAGGTATTACTAATTAATTTTAAGCATAAACATTTCTATTTTAGACCTACATAAAAATAGGAGGGACTTCTGATTAAACATGGTGGATTTCTATCCATTTCTTCACTTCTCAGTAAAACCCCACTAATGCAAAAGTTAAGAAGAAAAAATAGACAAATCCCCAAGGCCAAAAGAAAAAATACAGGAAACAAAATAGATAAGAGATACCCTCAAAATTTTAGAAGCTGGAAGGCAGACAGTCTTAACCTACTTAGCAGAAGATGAAGAAATTCAATCCTAAATGCCTATAAATGGAGATGCCAATAGTAAAGATGAGTCAAAAACCAGAACCCTGTAAAGATTCAGAAACTAGAGTCCTCATGGGGCGCTTGGGTGGCTCAGTTGGTTAAGCGTCTGCCTTCAGCTCAAGTCATGATCCCCAATGTCAGGCTCCCTGCTCAGCAGGGCATCTGCTTCTCCCTCTCCCTCTGCTGCTCCCCTTGCTTGTGCTCTCTCACTCGCTCTCCCTCTCTCTCAAATGAATAAAATCTTAAAGAAAAAAAAAAAAAACAAAACTAGAGTCCTCAGAAAACAAATGGCAAGGAGAGGATGATAATAAAAGGATTAGCTTAAATCTGTTTAATTAGTAGGTAGACTTCCAGGTATCTTCCCTCTCCTAGTCCACATAGCCAAGCAACTATCCCTTTCTCATTCTAGTGAGAAGGAAGAATTTATTGTGAAGAAAATAAACACGACTATAGACTCTGAAACCATGTACTTAAAGATACAGGGAAGGAAGATCCATCATATCAAAACCAGACACATTAAGAAAAAGTTCTATATAATAAATAAATATAATTACACCCACATTCATCTACTATTGCCAAGTAAATAAACACATGTAATCAGAGTATATATACTATTTGGCTCAGTAGTAAGCACTTAGATGTAGCCATGATAATATAAACAATGAATACTGATTTAACCAAGCATGCAATTATACTGCAAAGACAGAAAAATGGGTCGACCTTATAGTCCATAAATCAAGCAATAGAGGTGTAATCACCTTATGCAGCAATAGAGAGATAAACACAAGAAACACCTTAAAATTTGAAAGTGCCGTCTATATGGAGTAGGCTTAGGGTCTAAGCCAGAAGACAGAATTTTTTTGTTTTAATTATGGGTACTATATTACTTATTAACTTTTTAAGCTATATATATTATTTTGATAAGATGAAAATAACTTTTAAAAGGCAAAAGCCTAGGAGACTTAGCAAAGGAAGGACTGGAAGAGAGGATTCTGGGGAAAATGGCAGAATAGAAAACACCAAGAATCTGTTTTCCTAGTTAGGTAACAACTGAATAGGTGAAATGTGCCTAATGTAAATATTCTGAAACTCTGGAGACTCTTTGAGGACTTCCAACTTGCAGAGGAAGGCTTGAAAGTAAACTAAACTTCATTTACATCAATATTAGCTCTTAACACAGTAGCAGCTCTCCATCCCCTATTCTCAGGCCCATGGCAGTCAGCTGTGCACTTACTCCTGGAGTGGCTTGCACTCAACTTGCCGGAGCCAAGGTGGGGGAAAAAAGGACCCATCCTCCAAATATTTGGAGATCTGTAGTCTAAAGGCTGATTACTGCTCCTGATCAAAGAGAGAAGGGTGGTCCATGGTTGCTGCACCTTTCTCCACTGCTGCAAGCCCCTTCCTCTCCAGCTGATGTGACATCCAGGGCATTTAAAGAACTCGCAACCTTTTTTATTTTTGCCCCCCATTCGTTATTCTCCTCTCCTCTTTTGTGAGCGAAAGATTAAAGACTAGGACATTCAAAATCAACTCCATACACAGGAAAAATAAGAATGTGACCACACATGTTCAGGGAAAGGAATTAGGCTTAGAAAAGACCTGAGAACACCTTACATTTACACCTCAGACTGATCCTTGGACTAGGACATCCTATAATAATGAAAAATAATAACCAAAAACATTAAAAAAAAAAAAAACCAGAAAACCATAGGAATAGGAGTGTATTTCATTTCCACAGGTATCACATTATTATATCCAAATATCCAGATTTTAATGAGAAATCACAAGGCATACAAAGAAATAGGAAGATATGGCCCAAAGGACAAAAAAATAAGTTTACAAAACTATTCCTTAAAAAGATCTGATGACAGATCTACTAGACTTTTTTTTTTTTTAATAAGATTTCATTTATTTATTTATTTGAGAAGGAGTGCAAGCGAGAGAGCACGATTGGGATGAGGAGCAAAGGGAGAAGTCCTCGATCCCAGGACTCCGGGATCATGACCTGACCCAAAGGCAGACACTTAACCCACTGAGCCACCCAGGCACCCCTCTACTAGACAGACTTTAAAAGAAGTATCACATAGATGCTCAAGAACTGAAGGAAGGTGTGGAGAATGTCAAGAAAATAATATTATCAACAAAATGGAAATATCTATAAAGAGACAGAAAACCTAAGAAGAAACCAAACAAAAATTCAGCAGCAGAAAAGTACCATAACTAAAAGGAAAAACTCTCCATAGGGATGCAAAGGCAGATGTCAATCGGCAGAAGAATTAACAAACTTGAAAATAGAACAACAACAACAACAACAACAAAAAAAAAAACCTGAATTTGAGGAACAGAAAAAAACTTGAAGTAAACAGAGCCTAAGGGACACCTGTGGGACACCAAGTGGACCAACATATACACTGTGGGGGTCCCAGAAGGAAAAAAGACAGAGAAATGGTGAAAGAGAATATGTGAAGAAATACTGGCTGAGGTGTGCCTATCTGGCTTAGTCAGTGGAGCGTGTGACTCTTGATATTGGGGTTGTGAGTTTGAACCCCACACTGGGTGTAGACATTACAAAGACAGACAGGGGGAAGGGAGGAGAGGGCGAAGGAGGAGAGGGCGAAGGGAGGAGAGGGAAAGGAAAGGACGGGACGGGACCAAAACTCTCCTGACAAATAAAAGCCCTGGAACTGATGGCTTACCTAATCAATTCTGCCTAATACTTAAAGAAAACATCAATCCTCTTCAAACTCTTCAAAAAAGAAAAAAAATAAAGGAATACTTCCAAACTCAATGTATGAGGTCAGCATTAATCTGATACCAAAACTACACAAAGACACTACAAGACAACTACAGATCAATATTCCTGATATTGATGCAAATAATAAAATGCCAACAAACAAAATTCAACAACACATTAAAAAGATTATATACCATGACTCACAATTTATTGCTACAACAGAAGGATGCTAGATACATAAAAATCAATGTAATACACATTTACCAAATTAAAAAAATCATCTCAATTGATGAAGAAAAAGCATTTGACAAACTTCAATACCCTTTCATAATAAAAACTGTCAACAAAGTAGGACTAGAAGGAAAATATCTCAACATAATAAAGATAATCCAGAAAAAGCCCACAGCAAACATCATGCTTAATGGAAAGGATGAAAGCTTTTCCTTGAAAAACAGCAAAATTTCCAGTTTTGTCACTTTTATTCAGCATAATACTTACTGGAAGGTACAGCCAGAGTAATTATGCAAGAAAAAAGAAATCAGAAAGGAAGAAGTAAAATTATCTCTGTTCACAGACAATATGATCTTATATTAAGAAAAATCCTAACTACCCAACAAAACAACCGTTAAAACTAGTAAATGAACTCAGCAAAGTAGCAGGGCACAACCTCAAAAAACAAAAATCAATTGCAGGGGTGCCTGGGTGGCTCAGTCGGTTGGGCATCTGACTCTTGATTTCAGCTCAGGTCATGATCTCAAGAGTCCTGAGATCGAGCCCTGTGTTGGGCTCCATGCTGAACACAGAGCCTGCTTGGGATGCTTTCTTTCCCCATCCCTCTGCCCCTCCGCAATCTCACACGCAAGTGCTCAAACTCTCGCTCTCTCAAAAAAAGAAAAGAAAAAAAAAAAAATCAATTGCATATCCAGTCCCAGCAATGAAAAATCTGAACAGGAAATTACAGAAACAATTCCCTTTACAACAGCATCAAAAAGAATAAAATAACTTAGAGATTAACGTAACCAAGTAGGCTAAAGACTTGTATACTGAAAGTTACAAAAGCCTACCAAAAGATATTTTAAAAGACATAAATAAATGCAAACCCATTCCAAGTTCATGGATTGGAAAACAACATGTCAATACTGCCCAAAGCAATCTATAGAGTCAAAGCAATCCTTATCAAAATTCCAATTATACTTTCTGCAGAAATAGAAATCCACATCCTAAAATTCATATGGAATCTCAAGGGACTCCCAAAGAGCAAAAAACAATCTTGAAAAGGAAGAACAAAGCTGAAAAACAAACTTCCTGATTTCAAAATTTACAACACAGCTCCAGTAATCAAAACAGTGTGGTACTGCCAGACAGACATGTAGACAAAGGAAATAGAACTGAGCACACAGAATAAACCCTTGCACATATGGTCAAATGATTTTTGATAAGGGGCCAAGACTATTCAATCAGGAATGGACGTTGTTTTAATAAACGATGTTGGGAAAACTGGGTATCAAGATATCCACAGCAAGAGAATAAAGCTGCACCCTTATCTAAGAACATATACAAAAATTAACTTAAAATGGATCTAAGATTTAAATTTAAGACCTAAAACTATAAAACTCAGAGGAAAACATAGGACAAAAGCTGCATGACACTGGATGTGGCAATGATTTCTTGTGTATGACACCAAGGCACAAGCAACAGAAGATGACAAAAATGAACTTCATGGAAATTTAAAAATTTTGTTCATACAACACTATCAACAGAAGAGTTACACAAAGAATGGGAGAAAATTTGCAAATCATGTATTTAGTAAGGAATTAACACCCAAAATATATAAAGAACTCCTACCGCCCAACACAAAAAGACAACCCAATTAAAAGATAGGCAAAAGACTCAAATAGACGTTTCTCCAAAGAAGATACACAAATGGCCAATAAGCACATGAAAAGATGCTGAAATACTAATCTTTAGGGAAATGCAAATCAAAACATGAGATACCACTTCATCCCCATCAGGATGCTACCATAAAAAAAAGACAAAATATCATCTGCGAAAAGAGAGTGTTTGACTTCTTCTTTGCCAATTTGAATACCTTTTATTTACTTTATGTGGAAAACCCAAAAGTCTCCACCCCCAAATTACTAGAACTCACACAGCAATTCAGTAATGTGGCAGGATACAAAATCAATGCACAGAAATCAGTTGCTTTCTTATACACTAACAATGCAACTGTAGAAAGAGAAATTAAAGAAACAATTCCATTTACAGTAGCACCAAAAACCGTAAGATACCTCGGAATAAACTTAACCACAGAGGTAAAGGATCTATACTCTAGGAACTACAGAACACTCATGAAAGAAATTGAAGAAGACACAAAAAGATGGAAAAACATTCCATGCTCATAGATCGGAAGAATAAACATTGTTAAAATGTCTATGCTACCCAGAGCAATCTATACCTTCAATGCCATCCCAATCAAAATTCCAATGACATTTTTCAAAGTGCTGGAACAAACAATCCTAAAATTTGTATGGAATCAGAAAACCACCCGAATCACCAAGGAAATGTTGAAAAACAAAGCTGGGGGCATCACGTTGCCCGATTTCAAGCTATATTACAAAGCAGTGATCACCAAGACAGCACAGTACTGGCATAAAAACAGACATACAGACCAATGGAACAGAATAGAGAGCCCAGATATGGACCCTCAATTCTATGGTCAAATAATCTTCGACAAAGCAGGATAAAATATGCAATGGAAAAAAGACAGTCTCTTCAATAAATGGTGCTGGGAAAATTGGACAGCCACATGCAGAAGAATGAAACTCGACCATTCTCTCACACCCTACACAAAGATAAACTCAAAATGGATGAAAGACCTCAATGTGAGACAGGAATCCATCAAAATCCTAGAGGAGTACAAAGGCAGCAACCTCTTTGACATCGGCCACAGCAACTTCTTTCAAGAAACATCTCCAAAGGCTAGTGAAACAAAAGCAAAAATGAGCTTTTGAGACTTCACAAGATAAAAAGCTTCTGCACAGCAAAGGAAACAGTCAACAAAACAAAGAGGCAACCCACAGAATGGGAGAAGATATTTGCAAAGGACACTGCAGATAAAGGGCTGGTATCCAAGATCTATAAAGAACTTCTCCAACTCAACACCCGAAAAACAAATAATCAAATCAAAAAATGGGCAGAAGACATGAACAGACACTTCTCCAAAGAAGACTACAAATGGCTAACAGACACATGAAAAAATGTTCATCATCATTAGCCATCAGGGAAATTCAAATCAAAACCACAGTGAGATACCACCTTACACCAGTCAGAGTGGCAAAAACGGACAAGGCAAGAAACAACAAATGTTGGAGAGGTTGTGGAGAAAGGGGAACCCTCTTACACTGTTGGTGGGAATGCAAGTTGGTACAGCCACTTTGGAAAACAGTGTGGAGGTGCCTCAAAAAATTAAAAATAGAGCTACCCTATGACCCAGCAACTGCACTCCTAAGTATTTACCCCAAAGACACAGATACAGTGAAAAGAAGGGCCATACGCACCCCTATGTTCATAGCAGCAGTGTCTGCAATTGCCAAACTGTGGAAAGAGCCGAGATGCCCTTCAACAGACGAATGGATAAAGAAGATGTGGTCCATATATACAATGGAGTATTACTCAGCCATCAGAAAGGATGAATACCCAACTTTTACATCAAAATGGATGGGACTGGAAGAGATTATGCTAAGTGAAATAAGTCAAGCAGAGAAAGTAAATTATCATATGGTTTCACTTATTTGTGGAACATAAGGAATAGCATGGAGGACATTAGGAGAAGGAAGGGAAAAAATGAAGGGGGAGAAATCAGAGGGAGAAATGAACCATGAGAGACTATGGACTCTGAGAAACAAACTGAAGGTTGGGGTGGGGTACTGGGTTAGCCCGGTGATGGGTATTAAGGAAGGCATGAGGACACATACTGCATGGAGCACAGGGTGTTATTTGAAAACAATGAATCGTGGATCACTACATCAAAAACTAATGATGTATCGTATGGTGACTAATATAATAAAATTTAAAAAATAAAAAAAAAGACAAAATAACAGCTGTAGACAAGGATGTAAAGGAATCAGAACCTTTGTGCACTATTGGTGAAAACGTAAAATCATACAAAACCCTATCGAAAACAGTATGGGAAGTCCTCAAAAAGTCAAAAATACAGTACAATTATCACATGATCCAGCAATTCCACTTCTGTGTATATAGCCAAAAGAACTGAAAGCAGCGTCTCAAAGAAATACTTGTACTCCAATGTTCAGAGCAGCATTAATCACAATAGCTAAAGCATGGAAGAAACCCAAGTGTCCACTGATGGATGAACTGACAAGCAAAATGTGGAACATCCAAAAACTGGAATATTATTCAGCTAAAAGGGAAATTCTGACATATGCTACAACGTGGACAAATCTTGAAGACATCATGCTAAGTGAAATAGGCCAGTTAGAAAAATACAAGTTATACTGATTTCACTTACATGAAGTACTCAGAGTATTCAAAGTTATAGAGACAAGAAAGTAGAATTGTAGCTGCCAAGGGGTTTGGAAGTGTGTTTGGGCAGGGGGGTAGAATGGGTGGGTTATGATTTAATAGGTATAAAGTTTCAATTTCATAAGAAAAAAGATATGAAGACGGATGGTAGTATTGGTTGTACAACATTATAAATGTACTTAATACCACTGAACTGTACACTTAAAAATGGTTAAGGTGAGGCGGCACCTGGGTGGCTCAGTTGGTTAAGCACCTGCCTTCGGCTCAGGTCATGATCCCGGAGTCCCGGAATCGAGCCCCACATCAGGCTCCCTGCTCAGTGAGGAGTCTGCTTCTCCCTCTTACCCTGCTCATGCTCACTCACTCTCTCTCAAGTAAATAAAATTTTAAAAAATGGTTAAGATGGTAAACTTTGTTATATGTATGCCACAATAAAAAAAATATTAAAGAAAAACATGATTGGGTATAGTGGTGAACAACTACACAGGATATGAATGAACTGAGAGAAGAAAAAACAATTATAAGAAGTGTCACCAGAATTGTGTTAAATCTCCTTTACTGTTTTTACCTCTTTGCCAAAAGGTGAAATGTTTATTATTGGATTTCACTTTTTTAGTGAAAAAATAAATGCATGGCAAGGTTGGTGATATAAGTATACATATATTTTTAAGATGGTCAGCTATTAGACAAAGGACAGAGGAACAGAAGGTAAGCAGGTAACTAGGTTAGGAAGATCATTTTGTGTTTGAAGATAAGACAGGCTACAGTATTTTTACATACTAAAGAGAAAGCTTCACTAGAGAACAGGGTACAAAAAGTACCTGGTGATAGTGACCAATGCACAAGGAAGGAAGCAGATTTCTGCAGAACAGTTCTTCCACTGAGAAAAGTAAAGGGTTGAAATAATGGACTATTTGGTCTAGGCTGAATAGGAAAGGATATGAACCCACAGAGTAAACAAACAGATTTGGGAAAACAAAAATATATCAAGGGACTAAGTACGCCCAAAAGATTAAGAATTGGTATAATGGGATTTTTTTTAAAAGCTAGAAAACAAAATATACTTAATGAAATTAATTTATTATAGTTAAAAACTAACCTTACCCTTAATAAGCTAGATATATTATTTGTCATAAGGTAAGTTTCCATAAAAGTTTTGTAAACATGATAAAATACACAAACCACATTAAAATTCACCATATAATAAGATTCCCTCCTATTTGTTAAATAATTTCAATGCCTCCAGAGAAAAATAATACTCAAATGTGATATTTAGGTCTTTTCTCCTTTCCTTATTACCATTCTTATTTACTGTTTCCTTTACCTTGATCAGCTACTTTTTGTTTTGCTTCTTCTATTCGTTTAAGTTCATGTTGTTTTGCTTCCAAGAGTTGTTTTTCTTCTTTTAAAGGATCATATTTTATTTCTACAGGAAGCATGAAAAAGAATATGTAATTACCTTAAGTATAATCACTCTAAAATATATCCTTGAAAATAATCATTAATTCAAAGTCTGCAATAATTCAGAGTAAAAAACCAATTTAATGTGAATTTCCAGACGCTAATTTAAATATAAAAGTATCTCAAAAAATTCACCAAAGGTATTTTGAATTATCAAATATAAAGATTTTTTTCCACCCACAAATAAAAGTACTTTAAGTTATATAATGTTTAAAATGTGACTTACTAGAAGAAGGCACTATGAGTAAATAAATGTCTCCCAGGACAGCTTCAACTGGTTGAGTATACAGGTTTTTCCACGGAATTATAAGATTAAGATTACCTATATGATTTTTAGAAAAAGGACAAAAAATAATAATATTCATTCAACCACATTTACTGCCAGCCTATTTTCTGTTAGACATTAGAAGAAATAAAGTGACAAGCCGAGTCATTTTACAGAAAGCTATTTTACAACAACAAACAACAAGCCTTTGTTGTGATGATTTGAAATGATGTCTATTAGTACTGTTGGAAAATCTACTAAATGATATTCTAAAAATTTACCAGTTTCTCTTTATGGCAATCTGCACCACAAACATTAGTATTCTTCTGCAATTAACCAACAATCCTTGATATTATAACCCTGATTTCCCCAATTCTTGCTTCAAATCACTATAAGTATTTTTATTACACTTTCAAAAGGCAGACTATAAAATTGAAGAATGTATTTTTCATATATACAGACTATATATACATATACATAATTGTGTATATATTCGCAGATTTCTATGGTAATAAAGATCGTGGACAAGATTAGAAAATCATTCAAACTAACGAAAATGTTTTACTACAGTCTATTAGGAAAGTATTTTTTAAAGCATTCGATTTCTTGAACTAAAAAACATGATGTAAGGTATTCATTATACTGATTCTATTCTTGTGAATTTAGAAAATTTCCATAATAGAGGTGAGGAGGAGGGGATGAAAAAAAGAAAATTTCCATAATAGTTTTAAAATACTTTAAAATTTTTTAGAAAGCACGAGTCAATTCATTTAGAAATAGTTGCCATAATTGGCAAAGGAGCAATTAACAACACAATGGCTACATTAACTAATTACTAATTGGGGAAGGGAAAAAAAAAATTTACATAGATATATCTCATTACATAACCTCAAAATTCCGTATTTAAAAAAATCCAAATTGACAAAAAGATTTCATCTCACATAGTCAATACAGAGAAAAAGAACCAAACTATGATTTCTAAAAGACAGATGACTTTCTAAGTTTAAAAATCAGAGATAACGACCATTTCAAGTTTGTGTACAGTCCAAAATATAACCAGAATGAACACGTTAGAAAAAATAATTGTGACAAATCTGATACAATTTATAAATGTATCAGGTAGACTGCTTACACACATACACATACATTAGGTTGCTGGAGTGGAGCGGGGTGGGGTGGGAGGGGTGGGGTGGCGGGGTGATGGACATTGGGGAGGGTATATGCTATGGTGAACGCTGTAAACTGTGATGAATCACAGACCTGTACCCCTGAAACAAATAACACATTATATGTTAATAAAAATTAATGAAAAAAAATCCAAAAAAGCAAATAAACAAAAGAACAGAGAACAGTGACAAAACAGCATTAAGTAATCAAAGAAACACACCCAAAGTTAATAATGTACCCTTTTCACCAGTAAATCTTGAAACAAAAGTTTTTTCCTCAGTATAGACTTCTAGAAAATTTGTAAAATACAAAAAATATAAACAAAGGCAATTCCAAAAATCTTCCCCATAAATATAGCTACTTTTAAAATATGTATGTATTTATACTTGCTATATACGTAATTTTGCACGCTAAATGAGGGAACTTTGGAAGATCAATAAGATTAACAACACCCTGGGGCGCCTGGGTGCCTCAGCGTTAAGCGTCTGCCTTCAGCTCAGGTCATGATCCCAGGGTCCTGGGATCGAGCCCCGCATCGGGCTCCCCACTCCGTGGGAAGCCTGCTTCTCCCTCTCCCACTCCGCCTGCTTGTGTTCCTGCTCTCGCTATCTCTCTCTGTCAAATAAATAAATAAAATCTTAAACAAAAAAAAAAAAAGATTAACAACACCCAATAACAGCAAGAGGAGGGGCGCCTGGGTGGCTTAGTCAGTTAAGTGTCTGACTCTTGATTTAGCTCAGGTGATGATCTCAAGGTCATAGGATCAAGCCCCTCCGGACTCTGCATTCAACAGGGAGTCTGCTTAAAGATTCTCTCTCTCTTTCTGCCCCTCCCCAACTCGTTATCTCTCCTCTCTCTCTCAAATAAATAAAATCTTAAAAAAAAAAAAATAGCAAGGGGAAAATATGTTCCTATAAAAGTAGTTGTAATGCTATACTGCTCATTTGGAAGTGTATACTTCTTTCACTCAACAAATTGTGTCCCTACTATTTGCCAGGTATCGTACTAAGTGGTGAGAATAAAAATTGAACCAACTTAAACTTACTGTCTAGTAGAAGAAAAAAATGGTACTAAAGAATGACAGGTGTGGGGTGCCTGGGTGGCTCAGTCGTTAAGCGTCTGCCTTCGGCTCAGGTCATGATCCCAGGGTCCTGGGACCGAGCCCCGCATCGGGCTCCCTGCTCGGCGGGAGGCCTGCTTCTCCCTCTCCCACTCCCCCCGTTTGTGTTCCCTCTCTCGCTGTATCTCTGTCAAATAAATAAATAAAATCTTAAAAAAAAAAAAAAGAATGACAGGTGCTAGGACAGAGGTATGTAAACAACCTCAGAAACTAACTTTCTGACTCGTCCCTAGCCACACTGTCTGGATGATGGAGTCCTGACTTCTTAGACCATATACCCATGATAAATCAGAATATAGCAATAACTAGTCAGAAACCTAAGAAACCGAGATAGTTATGCTATTAAACACACTGGCCCTCAATTAACTCATTTTTAACACCTAACAAGATGCATCATTTCAGTTTTTAAACAAGGGATATATGGACCACATGGTATTTTTAAGTTACACAACTAAGTTCTACCCAGATGAGAACACATGATATTCAATTAATACTTAGAAACATTAAAAATATCACATTAAAGAGATACTAAGCATATAATTCTTACTCTATGTCCAGCAAGAAGAACATTCAAATAATAAGCACAGCTTACCTATATGACCAACTTTAACTTTAAATGGTACATCCAGTTGACTCTACAAAAATATCATATATAAAATATTAGTACATATACAGGCCAACAAAACAGAGAACTTTTTCTTCCCAAAATTATTTAAAGGGTTTAAGTTAACTCACACCTTGTCTTTACCTTCAACACCTATTTAAATTTATAGATACATAATTGTAATATTCTCAAATCCAAAAATTCAGGGAGATTGATCATTTTTAAATAGGGGAAAAGTAATACAGACCACCTAAGTTACCCATATCGAAATCATACTGTCTTTACGTTGTACTGGGGCCGGGGGGGGGGGGGGGTGAATTTCACTGTCAGTTTGTCCTCACAGGGAGGTTAAAACTCCATTTTGCAAAAAATATCCTCAAAAAAATTTCTCCCCATCCAACAGGGAAAAGGACAACTTTTTCAGTAAGTGCTTCTGAGAAAACTCGATATCCACACACAAATGAATGAACTTATATATAAAAATGAACTCAAAATCGATGTAAGACCTAAACATAAGAACCAAAGCTACAAAACCCTTAGAAGAAAATATATGGTAAAATCTTGACATCAGATCTGGCAATAATTTCTTGGTTATCATACCAAAGACATGAGCAATAAAAGAAAAAAACAGATGAAATTTCACCAAGATTAAAAACATTAGTACATCAAAGGACACAGTCAACAGAGGCATAAGGCAACACAAAGAATGGGGGTAAGTTTTGCAAATCATAATCTGATAAGGGAAAATATTAAGAATACTTAAAGAATTACAATTCAAACAAAAACATGATTTAAAAAATTAGCAATTTTCAATAGACATATCCAAAGAACATATAAAAATGGCCAAAAAGCACATAATACAATGCTCAATCTCACTAGTCATGAGGGAAATGCTAAGAAAAACCAAAATGAGATACCACTTTATATCTATTAAGACAGGTATTATCAAAAAACAAAAAATAGTGCCTGGCTGGGTAAGTTAGCAGAGCATGTGGCTCTTGATCTTGGGGTCATGAATTTGAGCCCCACATTGGGGAGATTATACTTAAATTTTTTTAAAAAAGAACATTAAAAAGTAAATGTTAGCAAAGATGTGGAGAAACTGGATACTCCATGTGTTGGTGATGGGAATATAAAATGGTTCGGCTACCATGGAAAACAGAGTGACAGTTCTTGAAAAGGCTAAACATAAAATTACCATAAAATCCAGCAATTCCACTAATAGGCATTTACCCGCAGGGACTGAAAATAGGTAACCGAACAGACGTGTTATTGCCAATGTTACAGCAACATTATTCACAAGAGCCAAAAGGCAGAAAAAACTGGAGTATCCATCAATGTATGAATGGATAAACAAAATGTTGCTTATAGATACAGTGGAATATTATGCAGCCACAAAAAGAAGTAATGTTCTGATACAAACGACATGCATGGACATACCTTAAAGAAATTATGCTAAGTGAAATATGTTGAACAGCGAATGGCAAACATAGCATGATTCCATTTATATGAGCTACATGGAATAGGCAAATTCAGAGAGTCAGAAAGTAGATTAGAGGTTAACAGGATCTACACGGAACAGGAATGGGGGACTTATTTCTTAATGGTTGTAGGGTTCCCTCTGACCTAAGGGAAAAGTTACAGAAGATGATATTGGTTGATAGCTGTACAACATCATAAATGTAATTAATATCACTGAATTCTTGGGTAAAAAATGATTACCACAGTACTAAAAAAACAAAACTTGAGAACTATTAGAAAGATCAATTAACCATTTAAAATCATATAGAAAGAAAAGAATTAGGAATATTTTTAAATAGGGAAAATTACCAGTTTGTGGTTTTAAGGAGATGAAAGTCCACTTTGTAAAATCCACATTTTGCAAAAATTATTTTCAAAAAGTTTTCTCAAAGCTTGAATAATTTAAGATGATAAAGTAAATCAAGAGGTCTACATATTTATAAATGCTCTGACATTACACATTTTTTATACTCAAAACCTACTAAAGGGATGCCTGGGGGCTCAGTCAGTTAAGTGTCTGACTCTTTTTTTTTTTTAAGAATTTATTTATTTATTTGACAGAGAGAGACACAGTGAGAGAAGGAACAGAAGCAGGGGAGTGGGAGAAGGAGAAGCAGGCTTCCCGCCGAGCAGGGAGCCCGATGTGGGACTCGATCCCAGGACCCCGGGATCATGACCTGAGCCGAAGGCAGACGCTTAACGACTGAGCCACCCAGGCGCCCTAAGTGTCTGACTCTTGATTTCAGCTCAGGTCACAATCTCAGAGTCATGGGAATGAGCCATGTGTCAGGCTACCCACCCAGCAGGGAATCTGCTGGAGATTCTCTCTCCCTCTCCCTCTCCCCCTCCCCACCTTACACTCTCTAAAATAAATAGAGCCTAAGAGGAAAAAAAACAAAAAACAAAAACCTACCAGAGCGTTTTCTTTAATTTCAAGATTCTTCAAGGCCACAGCTCCTAAAAAAAGATTTAAAAAGTAAAATTAAAATATTAAAATATTTTTCATTTTAAAAAGGCATACTTCATCCTTAAATGTTATAAATGAAAGAAAAATTATAAATAATGTGCATAACAGAAAACAAAATAATCTATAATCTTATTAGCTCACCCTCATTCTTCAACTTAGTCTAAGATTGTATGTTTATCCATATTTTTTTAAAGTGGGTTTGAGATGTCCTTGTTCTAAGATTTTTTTTATTTATTTGACAGAGACAGAGACAGCGAGAGAGGGAACACAAGCAGGTGGAGTGGGACAGGGAGAGGCAGGCTTCCCACTGAGCAGGGAGCCCAACACGGGGCTCAATCCCAGGACCTTAATGGTTATAGCCCACTGTAATGTAAACAAACATTTTAATCAGAATTATACAGATAACAGGACTCTAGTAAAGCTGCATAAAATACAAATATGCAAAAAAAAAAATGAACTGTATTTAAATATACTTGCAATGAACAAGTGGAAATTTGTAAGATCCAGTATCAGTGAGCTTGAAGATAAATATATATATATATATATATATTTCCCCATCTGAAATGCAAAGAGAAAAGTAAAAGAAAAAACTAACAATGTCCACGAACTGTAGGACAACTGTAAAAGCTGTAACATATGCATAACAGGAATACCAAAAGGAAAAACAGAGAAGAAACATAAATATTTGAAGCAGTAATGATTGAGAAATTTCCAAAATTAATGATAAAAACACCAAACCACAGATTCAGAAAACTAAGAGAACACAAGGCAGGGAAATAACAAAAAAATCTACAACTAAGCATATCATAACCAAACTACAGAAAATCAAAAACAAAACAAAACAATAAAACACTTGAATATGATCCAGAAATACCTCTTCTGGGTATAGGGGGGAAAAAAAAAAACTAGGATGTTGAAAAGATTATCTGCACTCCAATGTTTATTGTAGCATTATTCACAATAGCCAAGGTATGGAAACAACCTAACTGTCCATCAACAGATGAATGGATAAAGATATGATATTGATATAAATGCACACAATGGAAATTATTCAGCCATGAGAAAGAACGAAATCCTGCCATTTATGACAACACTGATGGACTTCGAGGGCATATGCTTAGACACAGAAAGACAAATACGATACGGTATTGTTTATATGTAATATCTAAACAGCCTGAACTCTCAGAAACAGAGAGTAGAATCCTGGTTACCAGGGGCTAGGATGTGGGGGAACTGGGGAAATTATGTTAAAAGATACAAACTTGCAACTAGGAGATGATTAAGTTCTGGAGATCTAATGCACACCACAGTGCATTATAATCAACAATACTGTACTATATATTTCAAAGTTGCAAAGACACTAGATCTTTAATGTTCACACCACAAAAAAGAAATGATGATTATGTGACAGGATAGAGATGTTAGTGAAGCTACCATCATAATCATACTGCAATATATAACTGTAGCAAATCAATAATGTGGTGCACCTTAAACTTATACAATGTTTTATGTAAATTAGGCCAACAAAAAGAAAAATCTTGAAAAAAAGCAGAGAAAAACACACACATTCCCCGACAAAGGTACAAGGAATAACTGAATTAAAAAATTCACCAGCGAACATCCAAAGCAGACTCCAACAGACAAAAGAATGAATTAACAAACTTGAAAACAGGTCATCTGAAAATGTAGTGATGGCCAAAAAAAAAGTGAACCGAGGGAAACAGACTTATGAGACATAAGTAAGTATGCATTATGGATCAATGGATCAATATGCATTATGAGAGTCCCAAAAGGAGGAAAGACAGAGGCAGAGCTTAGTTGAAGAAGTAACATCCAAAATTTTCCCAAATTTGAGGAAAGATACGTATACAGAAATCCAAGAATCTCAACCAAGAAACATGATCATCAACAACAGTGAGTATTAAAAGCAAATCTACACAGGATCTTCAAAAAGACTATCAGTGGATTTCTCAGCAGAAACCTTACAGAAAATGATACATTTATAGTGGTGAAAGGAAAAAACAAAAAAAGTCAACCAAGAACATTATATTCAACAAAGTATTATATCTACTTCAAAAATTAGGAAAAAAATTTTTAAGATATTCTCAGATAAACAAAAGCTGAGGGACTTCATTAACAGATCTATCTTACAAGAAATCTTAAACAGAGTCCTTCCAGTTGAAAAGAAGGATGCTGGGCATGGGGCACCTAGGTGGCTCAGTCAGTTGAGTGTCTGACTCTTGGTTTCAGCTCAGGTCCCGATCTCATGGGTCATGGGATGAGCCCAACATTGGGCTCTGTGCTCAGTGGGGAATCTGCTTGAAGATTCTCTCCCTCTGCCCCTCCCCCCACTCATGTGCATGCACATGCTCTATCTCAAATAAATAATCTTAAAAAAAAAAAAAAGGATGCTAGGCAGTAACTCGAAGCTATATGAAAATATAAAGTTCTCCAGGAAAGGCAAGTGCATGGACAATATGAAAACTACTATTATAATTTTACTTTGTAACTCCATTTTTTATTCTCTATTTTTGAAATTTAAATTCAACTCTTTCATTTAAAAAACAAAAGAACTTAAGAATTGTAAGTCTATGTTAATAGGTACATAATGTGTAAAAATGTCATCTGTTACATCATAACAAAGTTGGGAAGGCAAGCTGTAAAAGAGTAACGTTATTGTATGGGATTAAAGTTGGTATCAGTTTAAGATACGTTCTTATACGTTAAGGTATTATATGTAATTCCTACAGAACCACAAAAAAATATCTACAGAATATACAAAAAGGAAATAAGGCAATCAAAAAGGGTCACAAAAAAAAAAAATGAACACAAAGGAAGAAAGTTAAAACATGAAACAGTTATAAGACATGCAGAAAATAATTAACAAAATAAAAATAGTAAGCCTTTCCTATCAGTAATTACTTTAAATGTAAACAGTTCAAGAAAATATGGTGTATGTGTATGTGTGTGTGTCTATATGCATATAAACATATATATACACACATATACAATGAAACATTACTCAGCCATAAAACTGAATGAAATCTTGCCATTTGCAAGACATGGATGGAGCTAGGGAGTAGTATACTAAGCAAATAAGTCAGAGAAAGACAAATACCATATGATTTCACTCTTGTGTGGAATTTAAACAAAACAGATGAAAATGGGTAAAAAATAAATAAAAAACAAAAAAATGAGCAAACCACGAAACAGACTATTAACTATAGAGAACAATCTGAGAGTTACTGCAGGGGAGGTGGGCAGAAGGATGGGTTAAACAGGTGGTGGGGATAAAGGAGGGCACTTGTGACGAGCACTGGGTGTTGCATATAAGTGATGAATCATTAAATTCTACACCTAACACTAGCATTACACTCTATGTGAACTGGAATTTAAATAAAAATTTGAAAAGAAATAAATGTAAACAGTTTAAACTCCCCATTCAAAAGACACAGGCAGAATGTACTTAAAACCAAACAAAACATGATGCCCCTATAGCTCTAAGAACATACATAGTTAAAATTTAAGTGCAAAAATGGCAAAAGATTTCCCATGCAAATAATAAGAGACCAGATATGGCTATACACATATTAGACAAAACAGACTATAAGTTAAAAGCTATTATAAGAGATGAAGAGGAACATCATATAATAATAAAAGTGTCAATTCACTAATTATAAACATAGCATGCCAATTGTAAACATATATTCACCAAACACCAGAGCACAATATGAAGCAAATATTGACAGATAAGAAGAAATAGCTCAGGCGCCTGGGTGGCTCAATTGGTTAAGCAACTGCCTTCGGCTCAGGTCATGATCCTGGAGTCCCAGGATCGAGTCCCACGTCGGGCTCCCTGCTCAGCAGGGAGTCTGCTTCTCTCTCTCACCCTCCCCCCTCTCATGCTCTCTCTCTCTATCTCATTCTCTCTCTCAAATAAATAAATAAAATCTTTAAAAAAAAAAAAAAAAAAAGAAGAAGAAACAGCTCTATAATAATGGTAGGAGGCTTCAGCACACAACTTCAATAATGGATAGAATCACCAGACAGAAGATTAAGAAGGAAACAAACTGAATTTTAAAAACATATATGAAACATTCTACTCAACAAGAGCAGAATACACAATTTTCTCAAGTGCTCATGAAACATTCTTCAGGACAGGTCATGTATTAGGCAAAAACAACAACAACAACAAAAATCTGAATTTTAAGACATTGAAATCCTTAGAAGATATCACGAGAAAGAAGAAATCACAAGAAAAACTTTAAAACTTAAGAAAAACTAAAATGAAAGCACAACATACCAAAATTTATAGGCTGCAACAAAGACAGTCCTGGGAAAACTTACAGCTGTAAGTGTTTACATTAAAAAATAATAGCCCAAAATAACACCTTAAATTTTTACCTTAAAGAAATAGAGATTGATTAAGCACAAAGCTACCAGAAAGAATAATAAAGTTTAGAACAGAGATAATTAAAATAGAGAACAGAAAACCCAATAGAGAAAACTGGTGAGATCAAAAATTGGTTCCTCAAAAATCTTTAGCTAATAAACAGAGAAAGAAGAATTAAACAATTAAAATCAGGAATATTGGAGGGAATCATACTACCAATTTTACAGAGAAATAAAAGATTTTAAGAAAGTACTATGAACAACTGTACATCAACAAACTGGATACCCTAGATGAAATGGATAAATTCCTAGAAAAACATACCCTACTACTAATGAATCATCAAGAAATGGATAATCTGAACAGACCTATAATATGTAAGGAGATTTACTCACTAATCAAAAACCTCCCAACAACAGAAGTCTAGGACAAGATGATTTCACTGGTGAATTCTACCAAACATTTGAGAACACCAATCCTCCTCAAACTTTTCCAAAAAAACTAAAGAGAAGGAAATACTTCCAAACTCAGTCTATGAGGTCAGCATGAATCTGATACCAGAGACAAAGATGCTACAAGGAAATTACAGATCATTACCCCCAATGAATATTGACAAAAAAACCCTCAACAAAATACTAGCAAACAAAATTCAACAGCACATTAGAAGGATTATACACCACAACCCAATACTATTCCTGGAATGCAAGGATGGTTTCATATAAGAACATCAATGCAATACACCACATTAACAGATTGAAGGGGAGAAAAAAAACCACAACTCAATGAAAAAGCATTCAAAAAATTTCAGTACCCTTTCATGACAAAAACCCTCAACATATTAGGAATAAAAGGAAACAACCTCAATGTAACAAAGGCCACATATGAAAAGCCCACAATGAACATCACATTCAACGGTGAAAAACGAATCTTCTCATCAGCAACAAGATGAAGATGCACAGTTTTGCCACCTTCCTTCAACATCGTACTGAGAGTCCTAGCCGGAGCAATTAGACAAGAAATAAAAGGCATCCACGTTGGAAAGGAAGAAGTAAAATTCTCTATTCACCAACGACATAATCTTATATGAAGAAAACCCTAAATTTCCCATCAAAAAAAAGCATGTTAGAATAAATGAATTCAGCAATGTTGCCGGATACAAAATCAAAACACAAAAATCAGTTGTGTTTCTTTACACTTATAATAAGTAGTCCACAATAAAAATTAAACAATTCCATTTAAAATAGCATGGAAAATAACAAAACACTTAGGAATAAACTTAACCAAAGGGGTGAATGACTTGTACCTTCAAACTATAAAACACTGCTGAATGACGTTAAAGGCACACATACATAACCAGGAAGACATCCATCCCATGTTCATAGCCTGCAAGACTTAATATTAAGATGACAATACTACCCAAAGCAAACTACAGACTCAATGCAATCCACATTAAAATCCCAATATTTTTTGCAGAAATAAAAAATCCATTTTTAAATTCATGTGGAATCACAAGGGATACCCCCATTGTTAAAACAATCTTTTTAGAAGGTGGGAGGTGGGGGAGAAGAAAACTGGAAGTCTCACTCTTCCTGATTTCAAAACTTAATACAAAAACAAAGTAATCAAAACAGTGTAGCACCAGTATACAAACACACAGACCAACGGAAAAGAACAGGGAGCTGAGAAATAAATCCTCACATATACAGGCAAATGAATTTGATAAGGCTGCCAAGATCACTCAATTTGGAAATGTCATCAATAACACTGGAAAACGACATTCACATGCAAAAGATGAAGCTGGATTACCATACACCATATCCAAAAATTAACTGAAAGTAGATCAAAGACTCAAATTTCAGATCTAAAACTATAAAAATCTAAGAGGAAAACATAAGTGAAAAATTCCATGACAGTCAATTTGGCAATGATTTCTTTTGGATGGATATGACACCAAAAAGCAAAGGCAACAACAACAAAAAGATGATCTAGACTTCATCAAAACTAAAAACTTTTATGCATCATAGGGCATTATCAACAGTGAAAAGGCAACAGTATTTGCAAATCACATATCTGATAAGCGGTCAATATCCAGAATATATAAAGAATGCCTACAACTCTACTAAAAAAAAAAAAAAAATGCAACCCAATTAAAGGATGGCAAAGGTCTTCCAAAAGACATTTTTCCAAAGACCTATAAATGGCCATTAACCAATGAGATGTTCAACAGGACTAATCATCAGAGAAATGCAAGTCAAAAAAAATGAGATAATACCTCACATCCATGAGGATAGCTACTACGAATAAAAGAGAAAATAACAAATGTTTCTGAGAATGTGGAGAAATTAGAACCTTTCGCACTGTCAGTGAAAATGTAAAATGGTACATCTGGAAAGTAGTATGACACTTCCTCAAAAAATTAAAAAGAAATACCCAGCAATTCCACTTGTGGGTATATACCAAAACATTTGAAAGCAAGGACTCAAAAATGTATTTGCACACTGATGTTTGTAGGGCCTGATTCACAATAGCCAAAAGGTGGAAGCAACCCATGTGTCTCTATTTACAGATGAATGGAGAAACAAAATGTGATATATACACAAAATATTGTTCAGCTTTAAAAGTGAATGAAATTCTGATATATGCTGTAACAGATGGACATTGAAGACATTACCCTAATACATGATATAAGCCAAACACAAAAGGACAAACATTATATAATACCACTTATAGGAGGTACCTAGTAGAGTCAAATTCATAGAGATAGAAAATAGAATAATAGGTGCCAGTAGCTGAAGGAAGGAGATATAAGTAGTTATTCCTCAAGAGGTACAATGTTTCAGTTTTGCAAGATGAAAAGAGTTCTGTAGATGGATGGTGGTGATAGCTGCACAACAATATGGATACACCTAATGCCTCTGAACTGTACCCTAAAAAATGGCTAACATGAAAATAACTGACACCATAGAAATGCAAAGGATTATAAGAGAATATAATGAAAAATTATATGCCAACAAATTGGGACAACTGAGAAGAAATCAATAAATTCCTAAAAACTACAATCTTCCAAACTAAATCAGAAATAGAAAATCTGAACAGACCTATGACTAGTAATGAAATTGAATCAGCAATCACAAACTCCCAACACGCAAAAGTGTAGGACCAGATGGCTCCACAGGTAAATTCCACCTAACATTTAAAGAGTTAAAACGTATTCTCAAACTATTCCAAGAAACAGAATAGAAAGGAAAACTTCCAAATTCATTCCACAAGGCCAGCAACACCCTGACACTATAAAGAAAACCACAAGCCAATATTACTGATGAACACCAATGCAGAAATCCTCAACAAAATACTAGCAAACCAAATCCAACAATACCTTAAAAAAATCACTGACCACAATTAAGCTATTCCAGGGATACAAGAGTGGTTTAATATTCACAAATCCATCAGTGTGATATATCACGTTAATAAGAGAAGGGATAAAAGCCCTATGATGATCTCAGTAAATACAGGAAAAAAAACATTTCACAAAATGCAACACCCATTATCAGTAAAACAAAGATTTGGAGGGAACATACCTCAACATAATAAAGGCCATGTATGAAAAACCCGCAGCTAACAACATACTCACTGGTGAAAAACTAAGCTTCTCCTCAAAGATCAGGAACAAGACAAGGATGTCCACTCTTAACCACTTTATTCAACATAATAATGGAACTCTTAACTACAGGAATCAGATAAGAAAAAGAAATAAAAGGCATTCAAATTAGCAAAGAAAAAGTAATACTTGCAGAGGAAGTGATACTGTAAACAGAAAACCCTAAAAACTCCACCGAAAGAACTATTAGAACTGATAAATGAATTCAGTGAACTTGCAAGACACAAAATTAATATACAGAAATCTACTGAATTTCTATACACTAATAACAAAGTAACAGAAGGAGAAATTAAGAAAACAATTCCTTTTACAATTACACCAAAAAGAATAAAAGACCTGTACTCTGAAAACTATAAAAAAAAAAAACCCAAAAACACTAATTCTAAAAGATATATGCACCGTTTATTGCAGCATTACTTACAATAGCTAACAAATGGAAGCAACCCAAGTGTCCACCAACAGATGAATGGATATATACACCCCCACCCACATATACACACAGAGTATTACTCAGCCATATAAAAGAATGAGACCCTGCCATTTGCGACAATATGGATGGACCTAGAGGATATCATGCTAAGTGAAATAGATCAGAGGAAGACAAAAACCATGATGTCACTTATATGTGGAATCTAAAAAACAAAACAAAGAAACAAAAAGCAGACTTTTAAATACAGATAACAAACTGGTGGCTGCCAGAGGAAAGGTAGGTGTGGGGGGAGGGGCATGGGCAAGATAGGTAAAGGCAATTAAGTACAAAGTTCCAGTTATAAAATAAAGAAATCACAGAAATGAAAAGCACGGCACAGGGAACATAGTCAATAATGTTGCAGAAATGTCTGGTGACAGATGGTGACTATACTGAGGGTGAGCACCAGGTAATGTACAGAATTGTTGAATCAATATGCTGTACACCTAAAAGTGAAAATACTGTTAAGATGATTAATTTTATGTTGTATTTTACCACAATATTTTTTAAGTGGTGATGTAAAAAAGAAATACTTTCTCAAACAAAAACTGATGGAATTTGTTGCTAGACCTCCCTTGCAAGAAATGCTAAAAATAAACAAACAAAAAAAAAAAGTAAGAAATGCTAAAAGTTTTCACAGAGCAGGAAAACAATATAGGTCAGAAACTCCAGATCTACAAGATCTAAAAGGAATCTACAATTCCTTTTTATTAGAAAAGGAATAAAGGTAAAATTAAGCCTTTTATTTTCCTCATTATTAATGATCTAATGGAACACTATTCAAAATAAAATAGCAACAGTGCATTGGGTAAGTATAGCTTATGGATAAGTGAAATGAATGACAGCAACATTATAAGGAGCAAAAGGAATGGAATGGAAAGCTCTTTATAATGTCCTTCCACTACTATGAAGCAATGTAGTTTTGATTGGACTTAGATTAGTTTTAAATGCATACTGTAATTCCAAGAACCCCCCCCCAAAAAATTAAAGAAGTATAACTGATATGTTAGGAGAAAAAATAAAATTATAGAAAATACTCAATTAAAACCAGAAGAGGCAGAAAAGGGGGAAGATTTTAAAAAGCAAAGACATACATGCAAGAAAGAGAAAAGAACTGCAAATACAACAGATATCCACTAACCTAACTATATCAATAATCACTTCAAATATAAATGGTCTGAATATACCAATTAAAAGACAAAACTTGACACAGTGGATAAAACAAAACAAAACCCAACAATAAGATGTCCGCAAGAAACCCACTCTAAATATAAAGGCATAGACAAACTAAAAATAAAGATATCTAATTAAAATTTGTAGAACATTTCTTACTAAATAGCAGAATACATATTCTTCTCAAGCTCACACAGAACATTTACCACAGTAAACCAAACTCTGGGCCATAAAACATACATTAACAAATTTAAGGGAATAAAAGTCATACAAAATCTGCTTTCATACAATGGAATTAAACTAGAAATCGGTAACAAAAAGAAAGCTAGAAAGTCCCAAAATATCTGAAGATTTAATAAATGTTAACTTAAAATAACACATAGGCCAAAGAAGTCATCTCAAAGGGAACTGTAAAGTATCTTGAAACAAATTAAAGTAGTTTTCAAAATTGGACATGCAGCAAAATCAAGGCTTAGAAAGAAATTTACCACTGAATACATATATTTGAAAAGAAGAAAAGAGGCACTTGGGTGGCTCAGTCATTCGAGGAACCAACTCTTGGTTTCAGCTCTGGTCGTGGTCTCAGAGTTGTGAGATGAAGCCCCAACTCTGGCTCCGTGCTCAGCGCGTAGTCTGCTTGGGATTCTCTCTCCCTCTCCCTCTGCCCCTTCCCCTGCTCACACTTGCACATTCTCTCATGCGCACGCTCTCTCTCTCCAAATAAGATATATTTTTTAAAAAAAGCAAAAGATGAGAGATCGAAAATCAATAATCTAAGCTTCCACCTTAGGAATCTAGAAAAAGAGCAAATTAAATCCTAAGTAACCAGAAGAAAATAAGAATTAGAGCAGAAATCAGTGAAATTCAATAGAGAAAAATCAAGAGAAAAACCAATGAAAGCAAAAGATGGTTCTCTGAAAAGATCGATACAACTGGTAACTCTCTAACCAGATTAACTAAGAAAGAAAAAGACACAAATTACTAATATCACAAATGAAAGGAAGGGCCTTCATTACTGATCCAGTAGACATTAAAAGGATAATAAAGGAATACAAACATGTCCACAAGTTACAATTCCTATAAAGATATATTCCAGCAAAACTCACACAAGAAAAAAATATAAATAGGCCTGTATCTATTAAAGACATTGATTCAATAATTAATAATCTTTCAAAACTGAAAGCATAATGCCCAGATGGGTTTCACTAACATTCTACCAAACATTTAAGGAAAAAATGATACCAAGCCCCTACAATGTCTTCTAGGAAACAGAAGCATAGGAACACTTCCTAACTCATTTATGGAGGTCAGCATTACCCAAACCAGATAAACATGTTGCAAGGGGGGGGGGGGGGGGCGGTTACAGACCACTACTTCTCAGTGAATATAGATGCAAAAATCCTTAACAAAATATCAAATTGAATCCAACAATGTATAATTATATACCAAGACCAAGTGGGATTTATTCTAGGTATGAAAGGCTCATTCAACATTCAAAAAAATCAATAATGTAATCCATTACATCAACAGTCTGAAGAAGAGAAATCTTATGATCATATCAATAGACATAGACCATTTTATAAAACCTAACACACATTCTTGGAGGAAAGAAGAAGAAAAAAAAAAAAAACTTTCAGCAAACCAGGAAGAGAGGTATGTATGGTAGAACAACAACAAAATGAGAAAATTGGATGCCTCTGGATATGGGGCAAAAAAAACTTTTAAATGGGATGGATACTTCTCTTATGTTGATCATGATGACTGTTTCCCAAGAGGATACATATATCAAGATTAATCTAACTGTAGACTTTAAATATGTACATTTTACCATGTCAATTATTATTTCAGTAAAGCTATTAATACATAGTTAGTAGTACAATCTAGATTGTAGGTATAGGGACTGTAAAATCTTGAAACATTCTGTAGTTCTGAACACTTTCCATAATAAAATATTCCCTTTCAGCTCTAACATTCTATGAAAGTTTCTCAAAACGTAAAGCTAAAAATAATATTTAAGAAATTAGAATCAGCAATTAACCACTAGACTTCAACAAACATTTGTTTGGCTCCCCCAGCATATTCCTATCACAGAAGGACTCCTTCAAATCAGGAATTGTGCCCTGAGTGGAAAGAGTTAAGATGCAGAGTAGTGGGGGGGCCCTGGGCTTGCCTTGGCCTTTGAACATAGCTAGACTGGCATCAAATCATTTTGAACAACTAGGAAATTGATCTGAAGATTAAGAAAACAATCTGCACAATTAGAGAGAGACAATGTGGTGGCTGTGAGGCTTATCTTAATAAACAAATCAAAGCACACCTAGTTAAAGACCCAAACACTTCCCACTGCAAGCAAGGAAGAACTCTACAGAGGAGATGGACCTGTGGGAAAGGGCAGCCAAAACAGAGCAGGAGAGTGCACACAGCATACAATAGAAAACACTTCCTGAAGCACCAGGCCCTGGACAGTGTACCACCCCTTTTAAATACAGTATTACTCTCAGGAGCAGGAAACATAACAAGCTTTCATAACATGCAAAAGACAGAAACTTAGCCAAAATGACAAGATGGAGGAATTCTCCCCAAAAGAAAGATCAAGAAGAAACCACAGCCAGGGACTTGCTCAAAATAGATACAAGCAATACATCTGAACAAGAACTTAGAACAACAGTCATAAGAATACTAGCCAGGCTCGAAAAAAGCATAGAGGACACCAGAGAAACCCTTGCTGCAGAAAGAGAAGACCTAAAAACTAGTCAGGCCAAAATAAAAAATGCTGTAACTGAGATGCAAAATCGACTGGATGGAATCACAATGAGAATGGAAGAAGCAAAAAAAACACATAGGGATATGGAAGATAAAATTATGGAAAATAATGAAGCTGAAGAGGGAAAGGAATTGTGCCCTGAGTCTTCATCTTCCTACAAAGCCCCTGGGGTATACTGGGGGTAGGCAATAGGAAGCCACTGCACATTAAAGTCTACTATAAAGAGAAAACTGGGAGAGCAACATTTCAAAAACAAAATATCCTAGGTAAAAAAAACAAAACCAAGAAATCCAAGTTTCTAATGTTACATAACAATGTCGGGTGTAACAGCCACCACCAAAACAAAAACAAACAAAAAACAAAACCCTGCAATTTAGGAGTTTTATAATTTTAAAGAAAACAAGAGAGAAAGAGATGAAAGAAGACTACAGAAGGAAGAGCTATAAAGTACAGGTATTCCTTGCATTACAAATGATTATTCTATCACACTGCTTCTGCCACTGAATTTCTAATACTTTTGCCCTGAAAGTACTTTAAAAATGCACCTAGCTGTGCATCACAATCCTCTATCATTTGTTTAAAAAAAAAAAAAAAAAAAAGATTTTGGTGTACTGCTTCACATAAATGAATTATAATCTCTGGACAGCAGTTCAGAAATCTGTATCTGTAACAAGCACATATGGCTGATTCTGATGCTAGATCTTGAAGGAAACATGAAATTCTAGATTGCTTAGAAAAGTTGGAAGATGAATCTCAGAACTGTCTATGAAGTACTACTACCTCCCTAAGTAGGTGACATATAAAAAGGGTGGAGAATTATAAATAGCAGTGCATAAAAAGTATACCAACATCAAAATTCACCAAGAGTGTGAGATAAAGTTCAAGTCTTCTTTCCCCCTCACAAAATAGATTCTTCCTGCACTCAGCCTACTTCCTGTAGGGCCCACTGTAATAGCACTGTTCTGCTACATTACATAGATTTTTTTAGGAACTCTTCATTCATATATAACAATGTTTCCAAGGAAAAATTGATTCTAATTTCCAAAAAATCATCTCAGAAACAAATTTTCAGAGCACTACCAATTACCAGGTTTGAAAACATCCATGTGAACTCCTGAATACTAATTAACACTATTAATTATGCTAACAGTGAAATCAGCTGGATTATTACAGACACCTAGCAAAAGCATATATTTAAAACCAATAGGTCCTCCTAACATTAGGCCATAAATATATTAAGTCTTTAACAATTTTCCCAAGCAGCATCTAGTTTCTATTATTGAAATTTTCCAATATTTTTAAGTTTATCAAAATTACTGCTTTTTAAATTCTCAAAAGGATTTTTAAGCACTAAAAGCTATTATCTGAAGCTTCACTTATCAATATATAACCAACTTCTATACATAAAACACTGATATGTTTTTAAAAAATTTCATAAACACCATAGTTAGAGGGATGATACTACCTGATTTCAAGACTTACTATAAAGCTAGAGTTATCAAGACAACTATGGTACTGTTGAAAGAATGGACATAGTATCGAAACAGATTACAATCCAAAAATAAACCCATACAATATAAAGTCCAATTTTTTACAGAAGTGCACAAATAATTCAATGGAGAAAGGATATTCCTTTCAGCAAATGGTGCTGCAACAATTGGATATTTGCATCCACATGCAAACAAATGAACATCAACCTTCAACCTATACCACACTTTATACAAAAATGGATCAGAAATCTAAATATAAAATTATAAAACTTCTACAAGAAAACATAGGAGAAAATCTTTGTGACTTCAGGGAAGGCAGATTTCATAGATACACCAAAGCATGACTCATGAAAAGTTTCTGCTAAAGTGGACTTGATCAAAATTTAAAACTTTTGCTTTGCAAAAGACAGAATTGGAATAGAAGAAAAAATTTTCAAATCACCTGACAAAGGACTCATACCCATAATATGTAAAGAACTTTCAACACTTAACAATAAGAAAATAACTGCAATAAAGAGTTTGTAAAAAGTCAGAGTTACCATATGACTCAGCAATTCTACCCCAGGCATACACCCAAGAAAATTTAGAACATATGCCCACAAAAAAAAACAAAAACAAAAAAAAAACGAAAACTTGTATATATGAATGTTCATAGCAGCATTACTCATAAAAGCCAAAAAGTAGGAATAATTGAAATGACCATCACCTGATGAATGGGTAAACAAAATGTGATCTATTCATACAATGGAATATTGCTCAGTCATAAAAAGAAATGATACACGCTACAACATGAAGCTCAAAAAAATAATTTTAAGAAGCCAGAAACAAAAGGCCACCTACATTGCATGACTGCATATAAATGAAATGCCCAGAACTGGTGAATCCACAGAGACATAAAGTAGATTAGTAGTTGCTGGAGGTAGGGTTCGGGGGATCAGGAGAGAATTTGAGCGACTGCTAATGGGTATGGATATGAGGTTTACTTGGGGGTGTTGAAAATGTTCTGGAATTGGTGATAGTTGCATAATTTTGTGACTACATGAAAAAACAACTGTACATTTTAGAAGGGTAAATTCAAGAGGAAAAGTACAGCAGATGGAATGGCAGTAAATACTGTGATAATGTTGTAAGACAACAGATGGTGACAACATTTATCATGGTGAGCATTTCATAACCTTCAGAATTGTTTAATCACTGTTATACACCTAAAACTAACATTGTATGTGAACTACATTAATAAATAACGTTTTTAAAAGGGTGAACTTAATGGTATGTAAGTTAAATCTCAATAGAAAAATTTAAAGTAAGCAGAAGATTTGAACAGACACTTCACCAATGGAACTATACAAACAGTAAAGAACATGAAAAGATGCTCAACATCTTTAATCACTAAGGGTATGCAAATTAAAACTACCAATACTTTAGAACTATATACCTATTAGAATATGGCTAAAAAAAAAGTTTTTTAAATGACAATACTAAATGGTAGTAAAGGTGTAGAGCAACTATGCACTCATACAATGCTGCTGAGATAGCAAAATGGTAAAGCCGCTTTGAAAAGAGCTCCACAGTTTCACAGAAATCAAATGGTCATTTACCATAAGACCTCGCAATCCCACTCTTAGGTATTAACCCAAGGGAAATAAAAATTTATGTTCACACAAAAACCTGTACATGAATGTTTATTAACAGCTCTATTCATAATGGCCAGAAGGGGAAACCATCAGACAGACAAACATTTATAACACATCCACACAAAAAATAACCACTCAAAAATATAGGAATGAAAAAAATATATACACATAGGAATGAAATACTGATGCATACAACACATGGATGACTCTCAAATTCATTTTACATAAGAAGTGAAAGGAGTGAAATTAAGTAAAAGCAGTCAGACCCCCAAAAGCTATCCACCATATACTTCCATTTATATGGCACTCTAGAAAAGACAAAAAACTCTAAGGATGGAAACAGATCAGTGGTTGCCAGGAGATACGGGGGCTGGAAAGGGTGGACCGAAAAGGGGAAGCAGAGGGAATTTGGGCACCCTAATGGAACTTTTTGGTATCATGATTGTGATAGTGGATACATTCCTTGACATTGCACTTGTCAAGAAAGACAGAACCGTACATCACAAGAGTGAATTTTACTGTATACAAATTTTAAATAAATTCACCCATAAATCACACTCTACACAAACCTCCGCCTTGAACGCAGAAGCAACCCTACACTACAGATCAAAGCACACTACAAAATGTTTTCAAGGTTCCTTCTGAGGTGTGTGAAGACAAACTGTATTATTTTTACTCCGCAAATGAGAAGCAGAATAAAACAATCTTCAAGTTTCTGATACAGGTCAGAGATGCAGAGCTAGCCCCCATGTCCCTAGTTCTTGCAGTCTGACTCTATCATGGTACTAGATACCAACAGCAGTTAACAAGAGGTTATCTCTATCAAACTAATTATCTACTCACACTCTTTCATAAAGGAGAAAAATCAAGATAAATGAGTATCTTAGAAGAGGGCTGAAAGTGTGTGCATATTAACAGTTAAGTCCAAAAAAAAAAAAAAAATTAACCCTAACTTTGGTCTAGGAGCTTCCCTTCGTACGCAAAAGGAATCCAATCTACAACGGGTACTTAAAATAAAGAAGGGCAGAATACAGCTGGAAACACTAATAATGACGCTCCAAATAAGGTAGCGCACCAGAGTACAGGGATACAAAGTTTCGGTCCTTCATCTAAGCAACCTAAGGGCACGTTTCATCCCCGTCTTTTATAGGTCTGAGACGTTGCACAACGCACCTAGTTCCTTAAAAAAAAAAAATTCACTCTGACCCACAAAATCCCAAACGTGACACGCTCCTTGGTCAGGCTGTGAATGGAAAATAGCCAGCCAACCATCTGAGTTGATTGTGCACATGAGTTTCGCTTTCTGTTATCAGCAGAAGCCAGGCCAGCAACCCGAATCCAGCCCGGGTGGCCAGAAAGGGGAGCCGAGCAGACACCACGGTTTAGCCACACGCCCGGGCTGGGGAAGGAGGAAAGGAAGAGGGCGTCTTCGGTCGCCGGCGCCTTGCCTTCACGTGCGAGGCAACGTGCGCCACTCCGTGGGCTCTCCCGAGCCTTCGTCATAACCCCAGGGGGTACAGCATGACAGGGACGGGACCAAGCCAGGGGGCGTCTCGTGGCCTCCCCTACGCCCCGCACACCTGAGCCGGGCAGCGCGGGGCGACGGGCAGAGAAGGTCGCCTGGGCGCGATCCGCCCCCCATGCCCTCGGAGTCCGTCGCGGGTCCCCTCAGCCGCCCGGCTCGGAAAAGGGGGACTTTTCATCCCGCACCCCCGACCCCAACCCCAAACCCCTCCCGCCAGAATACAAACAACTTGAGGGCAGAGGCCCTGGAACCGCCGCCTGGCTTTACGTAATTTAACTCCGAGGCAGGCGGCGGCAGGTGGTGGCGCCGGGCGAGGGAGGGGCCCGAGGCCCCGAGAAAGCAAAGCCGGGCTCCGGCAACCAGGGGCCGGGAGGAAAACGAGATAGAGGGGCGGTGGCGGTCTCGTTACCTCCCCAGATGCCCAGGGTGAGCTGGGACGTGTCCAGGTTCACCACATAGTCCCCCAAGAACCGGTTCAACACGTCCACGACCACCGACTCGAACACCATTTTCCTCAGCAGCGGTGGACACGGCAGCCGCCCCCCCGCGGTCCTTCCTCCAGCGCCTGACCTCCCGCGCCCTCCCTCGAGACCGCTCGGTTCACCGGCTCCCGGGCGGCTCCGGCTATATCTGCCCGAACGCCGGACACGCAGCCCCGCCGCGAGCCCTGCGAGGGGCGGAGGCGGCCGATCCCTCCGCGCGTGCGCAGGGTGGCCTCCAGGGCGGGGGCCAAGCTCGGCGCCGACCCGGGCGCGCCTGCGGGAGAAGAGCAAGGGCGGCTGCGCGGCCGCTTCTCTGACGCCTGCCCCTTCCGTGCAGAACCCGCCTCTTTTTACTCGTTGGCCCCGCCTCCTCCCCGTCACCAGGCAACGGGAGAAACGTAGGGAGCCGCCAGTTTTTTCCCCGACCCCGCCCTCACCGGCCGCACGGTGTCCGGACCGGCGGCGGGGGCGGGGATGGGGGCGGGGATGGGGCGGGGCCGGGCGCGGCGGTTACACCTGCCAGGGAACGCCCGTCGCCCTACAGCGGAGGCGACCCCGCACGCGGACCAGTAGGACCTGCACCTGAGCCAGGCGTGGGCGGATTCCAGTCCTTTCGCGGTCAGGCCGCAGGCGTCTCAAGGGAGGGTCCTAGGGAGCCCCCTCACATTATTACAGGTTCCTGCATCCGGCCGGCCTGTTTCTGGACGCCTGTAACTGCCCCGCCCGGTGCTCGAAGCGCGAGGCCAGGATGCGCGTCGGGTGACTTAACTTACCCAGCTGCAAATTGTGCCAGGAAGGCGGGGCGAGGGCAGTGAAGAGTAAACTCGGCGTTGGAATTCCACGCCTTCCTTCCCTGCATCTGATATGGCGCTCTTTTATTGGTCGTTATTCACAGGGAGCCTCCTTTCATCCCACAGAAAGCCCCTTCAGATTCAGAGTTAGAGTCAGCCAGTCCAGAAACTGCTGAGCGCCCTTCAAGAAATACTGTAATACCTAGACTCAACCCTTGAGGCTTATGAAATGACTGACCTAACTAAACTAAATAATAATTAAAGCTCTTTCAGCCCCTTGCCACCCCCATTTGGCCTTATATGAGAAATGGGACCAAATGCCTGAGCTCACAGAGATGCTGGATATGAAGTATGGAGAACTATAATTAATCACCACCCTCTTAAGGATTTAAGATGTAGGAATGTACTTTGAACTTTTTCTCTGTGCATCCTGAACATTAAAGGGATCCCTCAAGGGGACTGGCAAGGCTAGAAGGGGAAGCTAGGGAGCCTTAGCACTCAATAGCAATCACAGTAAGAATTATCAATTATAGACCCTTAACAGAAGAATCTCAAGGGGAAAGAATCATCAATTACAGGCCCCAACAGGGAAAGAGGCACATTGCATCTCCTATAAGAAATCAATTACCCCTGCAACTCAGGTGATGAGAAACTTTCATCACCCTGAACTCTTGCTTCTCTCCAAATGACTTTTGTTCAAAACAACCCCTCCTGGGGAGACTGGGTGGCTCAGTCAGTTAAGGATCTGCTGTCTGCTCAGGTCATGATCTCAGGGTCCTGGGATCAAGCACTGGGTCAGGGTCCCTGCTCAGCGGGGAGTCTGCTTGTCCCTCTGCCCCTCCCTGTCCCCCCACTGCGTGCTCTTTCTGTCTCTCTCAAATCAATAGATAAAAATCTTTAAAAAAAATACAACCCCTCCCAAGTTTCTCCTCTATAAAATAATGCATCTCGCTTTTGTTTGTTAGACTTGCCTATGGTTTTGAGGTAGCTTGCTTGTCCTACATTGTAATTCTCTGCTGTTCCCAAATAAACCCATCTTTTGCTGGTAAAATAACTGGCAATTTTATTTTTAAGGTTAACAGTGTCACCAATAAATAATGCCTCTGATGACTTTCTGCTAATTCCTGTATCATTTTAGTACTTTTCATATGTAGTGACCCAAATTTTTTTTTAAGGCTTAAGGTTTGCCTTTGCAAGTAAGAATGCCTGGCAAAAAAGCAGTGTAAAATCTTGTTTTACATGAGTTCATAAATTATTTTCATACAATTTCATATCTGAAGGGTCTTTATTTTGTCACCAATTCAATCTCTTGATCTTGACAAGCATGAAGCAGAGATGCTAGGGATCAATCCAAGGTGACATAACTAATGTTCTGCAGAAACAGAGCTGGAACCTGGCTCTTCTTACTGACTCTGTTCTACCACCCCCCAACTAACATAGAAACCGGTACATGGAAACTGATAGAGGCTGAAATGCCCAGAAAAGGGAAAAGCCCATAATGAGGTATTTTGCTACTGTAGTATTGTTTAGAAGAAAGAAGCCAGATAGACAGAAGCTACAAATTCCACTATTAAATCTAGCACCATAAATTTAAAGTACAAGAACTCCAGAACTCAGTCCAAAGATACATCTTAAATAGCTTGCAAACACTTTATACTAGTTTTCTATAATCCCGGAAAATCCTCTGGAATTGAATGAAAGAGGAGTGTAACTGTTGAAAATTTAGAACTACAAGCATTTCATTGACAGTAATGAAAGAAATTCTGCTGAGCAAGTCTTAGAAATATATAAGAAGATGCATATTGTAACTGAAATCTAGTGTTAGGTGCAATATCATGAACACACATTTCCTAATTACTAAAAGGTACAATTTTACAGTCGGTCCTCTTGTTGCTTACTCCATCTGAGAAAACTTGTAAGCAAAAATATAGTAATGTCATCATGTAAAAGATAATTTCACTTACTAAGCCATTAAACCAAATACCTGTTGGACCTTGAAAAATAAGTCTGAGGACTACCAAAAAAAAGTGTTCCAAGTTTCAAATTTGGGAATGTATCAGTGCAAGGCGTTTTTTGTCTTCCGGATCATAATTAAAACATTGTTTGATCAGATGTAAAAAAAAAATTTGTGAGAAAAAAAGAAGAAGAAGAATGTAGCAGGAGGGGAAGAATGAAGGGGGGGAAATCGGAGGGGGAGAAGAACCATGAGAGACAATGGACTCTGAAAAACAAACTGAGGGTTCTAGAGGGGAGGGGGGTGGGAGGATGGGTTAGCCTGGTGATGGGTATTGAGGAGGGCACGTTCTGCATGGAGCACTGGGTGTTATGCACAAACAATGAATCGTGGAACACTATATCTAAAACTAATGATGTAATGTATGGGGATTAACATAACAATAAAAAAATTAAAAAAAAAATTTGAGTGAACCCTAACTGCAATATGATCCAACTTTCCAATATATCCCTAACTTTGCAAGTAGGATTTGCTGTCTTATGCTTACTTTACAAGCCACAGCTTTCCATCTTTGAAGTTTTGGCATGCTGGTAGTTATCTTGGACATTTTTTTCTCCTAATTAATTTCTCTGTCCACAAGTAAATATCATTTGTGTACTGCTTGTCCTGACCTCATTCCCCATGTGAGGTCAGCACTACGGGAGCAGGCTGGATGGCCAGATAGCAAAGTCACTGAAGCAGACCACATTCCCAAACACGTTCAGCTCCTGGAGGAACAGTTCTAAAAGATGGCCGTCCTACAGGAAGTTTTACTGACCCAGCTCACAAAGCCCTGTGCTACCATCTCAATTAATGGTTTAAAAATTATAAACAATTAAAAGTTATTTGGATTTATATGTTCCAAACCCTTAAAAAAAAAAAACAAATTTGTTGAAAAGGAGATATAAGTAAAAGGTTGAGTAAAGTATAAGAACTTTACTCAGACAGTGTTGGTAAAAATGTAAAAATGTTCTAAAAGGCAGTTTGTAAACATGTACAAACTGATATATACATATTTATGATACATAGATATATTCATACATACATATTCATATATATGACTTTTGACTCAACAATCCCACTTCTAGTGATTTACTCTAAGAAAACACAAAAATTTAAAAAGCTATCACCACAAGAACATTCATTAAAGCATTATTTATAGCAGCAAAGAATTGGAACAAGTTAAATATCAATAGGGAAGCTGGTTAAGTGTACACACACGCACAATGGGTTATTATGCAGGCTTTAAAAATGATGCAGATCTAGGGGTGCCTGGGTGGCTCAGTCGTTGGGCATCTGTCTTAGGCTCAGGTCATGATCCCAGGGTCCTGGGATAGAGGCCCGCATCGGGCTCCCTGCTCTGCGGGAAGCCTGCTTCTCCCTCACCAACTCCCCCTGCTTGTGTTCCTTCTCTTGCTTTGTCTCTCTCTGACAAATAAATAAAATCTTTAAAAAAAAATGATAATGCAGATCTATACTAATATGGAAGGAAATCAATAATATATGCTGTGAAAAGAGACAGAATAGTATCATACCAATAATATAAATTAAAACATGTTTTAAGTGTGCAGAGAATTTATATAAATATATATGTACACACACACAGAGAAAGAAATGTAAAAGTATGAACCACCAACTGTTAATAGTGATTTTCTTTTCTCAAGTTTGTATTTAAATTCTAGTTAGTTAACATATAGGGTATAACTGGTTTCAGGTGTAGAATTTGGTGATTCATCACTTACACATAACACCCAGTGCTCATCAAAACAAATGCCCTCCTTAATACCCAGCGCCCATTTAGCCCATCTCCCACCAAGCTCCCTCCATCAATGCTCAGTTTGTTCTCTACCGTTAAGAGTCTCTTATGGTTTGATAACCTCTCTCTCTCTTTTTTCCCTTCCATATGTTCATTTGTTTTGTTTCTTAAATTCCATGTATGAGTGAAATCATATGGTATTTGTCTTTCTCTGACTGACATATTTCGCTTAGCATAATACACCCTAGCTCCATCCACATTGTTGCAAATGCCAAGATTTCATTCTTTTTGATGGCTGAGTAATATTCCCCTGTATGTGTATGTGTGTGTGTGTGTGTGTGTATATATATATTTACACACACACACACACCACCTCTTCTTTACCCACTCATTAGTTGATAGACACCTGGGCTCTTTCCATAGTTTGGCTATTGTTGATAATGCTGCTATAAACATTGGGGTGGTTGTGTCCCTTCTAATCTGTATTTTTGTATCTTTGGGTAAATAGCTAGTAGTGCAATTGCTGGGTCATAGGGTAGTTTATTTTTAACTTGTTGAGGACCCTCCATACTGTTTTCTGGAGTGGCTGCACCAGTTTGCATTCCCACCAACAGTATAAGAGGGTTCCCCTTTCTCCACATCCTCACCAACACCTGTTGTTTCCTGTGTTGTTAATTTTTGCCATTTTGACAGGTGCAAGGTAGTATCTCATTGTGGTTTTGATTTGTAATTCCCTGATGATGAGTGCTGTTGAGCATCTTTTCATGTGTCTGTTGACCATCCGTATAACAGTGATTATCTTTAGATGGTGAGAGTTTGGGTCATTTTTTTTTTTTTTTTACAGTGAGTGTGGATTTTTTTTTCCCCAAAAACAAAAAATCTGTTTAATATTATAAAATTACTACAAAGGAAGTATAATAAGACTTCTCTTATACTAATTGAAATGTTTTTAGCCTAAAGCAAATCAGCTTTGGCGATTTTGAACCATGGAAATTGAGTTTCATTACATTCAACTATATGTCATACACTTAGAACATTTAAAAAGGAGATGTAAACTTAATTTGTTCCTCTAAACTGGTGAAGAGAGATGTGTCAGAAATGTTATTATATTGTATATTCTTTTATAATTCTTCTGGAAAATTGTTCTCCCAAAATTGGACCCAACTGAAGTTTGTGAGCAAGTTCTCAACCCTGGTGGTGAATTGATACAAAGATTTGTGTGAACTCTCAAAAGTCTGCCAAAAGACATGAATAGACACACAGATGGCATGTAAGCACAGAAAAATATGTTCACTATTATTAGCTACTGGGAAAATGAAGATTAAAACCACAAATGAGATATCACTATACATTGGATAGAATGGTCAAAAGAAATGTGGTAACCCCAAATGCTGGTGAGGATGCAGAGAAACTGTTTCATATGTGCATTCTTTGTGGAAATGTGACATGATATAGCTACTTTGGAAAACAGTTTGACAATTTCTAAAGCAGAAAAAAGAAACCCAAACCAAAAAAACTAAACATGCACCTACCATACAAGCCAGCAATTGTACTTCCAGACATGTATCCTAGAGAAATGAAACCCCTGTTCACACAAAAACTTGTACAAGAATGTTCATAGCAATTTCATTCCTAATAGGCAAAAATTGGAAACGACCCAAAAACTTTTCAACAGATGAATAAAAACAAATTGCATGTAGTACATCCACACCAGGGAATACCACTCAGCAATAAAAAGGAATGAACTATCAATGCTATACACAACCTGGATACATCTCAGGGCATTATGCTGATTCTATTTACGAAAATGTTCTTGAAATAATAAAATTATAGAGCTATAAAACAGATCAGCAGTTGCCAAAGGTGAGTGTGGGGAGGAGAGGAACAGGTGTGGTTATAGCAGGGAGGAACCTCTTCTGTATCTTTATAGAGCACTTCTGTATCTTGATTGTGGTAGCAGTTAAATAAAATTGCATAAAACTACACACACAAATGAGTGCATATAAAATGGGTGAAATCCAAATAAGCTCTAGGATGATACCAATGTCTTTATATCCTGATTTTGATACCACACTACAGTTATGTAAGATGTTACCATTGGAGGAAATTGGGTGAAAAGTACGTGGGACTTCCCTGTATTTTTTTTTCAACTTTCTATAAATGTATAATTATTTTGAAATCCTTTTCTTAAAGGCTCTGATAATCTGGGGTCTGATTAGGTGTGCCCCTGAGAATGAGATGAGCCTGAGAAGTAAGAGATTCTATACGATGCTTTACTATCCTTGTGCAGGGTGCTTGGTAAATTATTTCCAAAGGAAAAGTATCTGAATGTGATGCCTTATCAGAACATATTAAAGTATCAATTATTCTGTGCTTGATACACACAGGTTTTTAATACATATCTGTCGAAAGAATGAACGAATGTTGGATATAAAGCCACACCCAGCTCTCACCACACTGAACACACTGTCAGAGAAGTAGATTAATATTCCAAGAGCAATTCAAGGAGAGACTGTTTAGAGGGTACAAAAACCCAGAGGCTGTGATTGTGGAGTGAAGTTGCAGCCCCAGGAGAAGAGGCATGGGACCCTCAGCTTGGACTCCCCACTGCTGGGCTCTGAGAGGCAGATTCAGAGAGAGTAAGAGGAAGCATGTGGAAGGCAAGACTCTAGACCCAGAATTAGGTTCCCACTGTCAGGGCCGAGGTGAATTCAGGGAGGGCAATGTAATCTCAAAAGAGTATCCAGAAAGATCCTCTTAAAACTATGTCACTTTCGTACTCCAAAGCTGCTACTGTACGGCTCACATCATCAAGGGCATGGCCACAGCCCTCACAGTGGCAGACAAGGCCCTTCACAACTGGCCTTCCACTCCACCCTACCCTTATCTAGAATGCTCTTTCCTCTTCTATTTGCAGACTCACTGTTGTTGTTGCTCTCCGGTCATTTTCTCCGCCTTCCCCTGAACAGCATGGTTAACATTGATACCTGCCCCCACCCTCAGAACTCCTCTATTAACCTTCCCTGCTTTATAGCTTTCCTCAGAGCACTTACCACCTGACACGCTATGTTTTTTACTTATTTTTTGTCCATCTATCTCTCTTTACTGTAATGCGTATAATATAATGTAAGCTACTCGAGGACAAATTATTATTCTTGTTTTGTTCATTTTCTATCGTCTGTGCCTAGAACAAGGTAGGCACACATTGTTGGAAGGCAGGAAAGACATACCTGGCAAGTGTTGAATTACTGCTCGTCAGCTCCAAACCCAGCCTTCTATTTTCGCCTTTGGCCATGGGGCCGGCCCTGCAAACCACGCTCAGCTTGGGCCGCTGGCTCCTGGTTGGGCTCTGCCGAGAGGGGGCGCTAGGGGAGCTAGAGGAGGAAGGAGAGACTCGCTCCTTTCTGTTTGTTCCTTACGGGGCCGCCTGTCTACTCCCTTTTCTTAGGAGCCTCCCCCCACAACCCTTCTTCGCGCCCGGACAGCAGCATTTCCTTTGCAGCCCCTGAACCTGACTTGCAATTTCCCTAACTTCCAGAATCATCATCATCTCCCCATCTCAGGGACATCAGAACCAACGTCACCGTTCCCCCCTCGATGCTGGCCTCTCCACCCTGGAGACACGGAGCGAAGGGGAACCCTCAGCTGGAGGGCTCCTCTTGCACGTGTCCAGGTCTGTCCTTTTGCTCACTGATCCCTTGGGGTTCTGTCCGCTTCCTGCAGTAACTTCGGTGATATGTCAAAGCTCTCTTTTCACTACTAACCAACTTTGTACCTTGTTCATAGTTCTGCATGTATCTCTTTGTGCGGGGAGCAGAGTCAGGACCTGCATGCAGCTAAGTCCGCGCCGGAGACATGTTTGGTCGAGAGAGGGAGGCGGTATCATTAAAAGGAGTAAATGCAAATTGTGGGTGATGCAGGGAAGCCAGACGCGGGGCCAGAGAGAGTATTAAGTGTCAGGACTGGCTACAACCGCCAGACTATAAATAGTAATGAATCCAAGGATCCAGGGCTCCGATCATTTAGAACAGGTCGGGCAATGGAGTGCGAGGCGGGTCAAGATGAGGGCTGCAGAAGACAGGCTACTCATACGAAGTGCTGGGGGTCTGTTCTTCATAGTCTTGTGGCCCAGGGGCAGTGGGGTCAAGTGGCTCCCCACAAGCTGAATTCACTGATACCACTCCCCTCCGTGTTTATTCAATCCAACCTCCCCATTCCTGAGCCAAACTTGATTTAGACAGTATTTGAAAGACCTCCCCGATATGAACTCTCTGCCCATCCAGACTTCTGAATATTGACCAGTATCTCCTGCTTCTTTCCCCCCTTTGTAAACCATTGAGTGATTCTGAGTGTTGCTGCTTCTGTGAACCCTTCCCCAGAGCCTGGACCAGCGCCGTGAGCCGGTTCTAAGGCCAGCCCTGTCTCTCTGCCTTGCCTACCCTACCCAGCCTGTTAATGCAAGTAATCTGAAATACACAGATGGGAGCCAAGGACCAGGATGGAATGGGAAAGCCCAGAGTTAGAGAGAAGCCAGAAGGCCACTGTTGAGATGCAGGCATAAGGCAGTTATGGATCTCAACTAGGTGACAGCAATTTAAATGAATAGAAAGGCGTAAGTCAGGGGCACCTGGGTGGCTTGTTCAGTCAATCCAACGACTCTTGATTTCAGCTCAGGTCACAATCTTGGGGTCCTGGGATGGAGCCCCATCTGAGGCTCCCTGCTCAGCAGGGAGTCTGCTTGAGGATTTCTCTCCCTCTCCCTCTGCCCTTCCTGCTGCTTGCCCGCCTGCACATACTCGTCTCTCTCTCAAATAAATAAATAAATCTTAAAAAAAAAAAAATAAAGGCATAAGTGAAATGGGGGTCATAAAGGTAGAATTTATGAACTCTGAAAACTGATGAACTATAGTGGATGAGGTAAATTAAAAAATCCCAAAATTGTGTCGTTCATGGTAACTGGAACATGAAAGCAAGGTATTGGTTTTGTAGGAGATGATGAGAAGTTCCGTTTTTGGTTGTTTCCATGAGAGCTGAAATCTAGGGGAAAATATCCAAGACACAGTGTAGTTTGTCTAGCGATAGTTAGAAATTAAGAAATGAGGTCCCAGTGAAAGTCCAGGACAAGACACGGACACTTGAGAACACCCTGCACAGAAGCAATTATCCATATGCCATGTGTGGATGCCACTTAGAAGTAAAGGAATGTAGAGAAAGAAAAGCAGATCAGGGATTGAACAGTGAAGAAACATTCTCATTTTAGGGAAGAGCCGACTGGACATGCGAGGGGAAGCCTAGGAATGAAGCCAGTGTACCTGGAGTGGGACGACACAGACATCCAAGAAGGACTATAGAAGGAAGGGTGATCCAAACGATCAAAATTGTAAAGATGTTAAGAAAGATAAACACTGAGAAAACACAACCGAATTTAACTATTTAATGAACACTTGCAAGGACTTTTGTTTCATCTACCAAGAGATGTCTAACCAAAGTCATTAAAAAAAGATTTTAATAACAAAAGGGTCACTAGCAAATTTGAACGTTATGTTTACCAATAGTATGCTTAATTTAGAAAATTAAGTTCATGTCAACACTATCAAGTGCTTAAATGCACATAGCTCCTTCAATATTAAAATAGAGATTCATTTTCAGTGAGGGTTCATTAACATAATACATGTCCACGTTATTTTTTGTATCTTTGCAGTATTTAAATCCTTCTTGTTCTAGTATATGCTTTTATTATCACAATATAACATCATTTCTGGTAAGAATCTAAACTGATCTATAAATAAACCAGTCACCTCCACATCTCCTATTTTCTGGCTGCTTTAATCACAGTTTGTCTCTGCAATCTTTATTTAACAACTACTTGTCTGGAAATATGCTAATCTATAAGTAGGTATTTAACAAACTCTTTATAAAACTATTTTCTAAGTTTATGTAATTCTGTAAGTCTTGACATGATATTCCATTACCAACACCATAGGCATATATGTGGGACTATGAGAAAACAAATCCCTTGCTCCCCAGTCTACATACATAACCACATAGACAGATGTGATGTAGAAGTTGTAGTATGCTCCAGAATTTTAATAATAATATTGTCCATGTCATGTGAAGATAGCTTATGTACTTTATATATACACATATATAATGCACATTATATAATTCACAGTATATATAATTCACTGCATATATATATAAAATTCACATTATATATAAAATCCACAGCATATATAATTCACTATATATATATACACACACACACACACACACACACATATTTCACATGTAGTGTGATTTTTAATAACAACAACAAAAAAGACTGTTGGCAAATTTGAGCCTCATGTATACCAGAAGTGTTTATATTTAAAATATTTTTTAATTCAACAATTGCTTATTACGTAAAACCTGATAAAGTCTAAAGTTTGCCAATGTTCACATTTTATAAGACCTTATTTTCTAAAGAGCACAACGTAATATTCCCAGAATCTCTTCCTAGAGAGTAATCATTGTATTTTTCTACTTCTAATAAAAGTAGTCTCCGTCAATTAGTTACCACATTTATACTGTTCTTTGATTATACACTGCTTTTTATATCCAAGGAAATTCTGAGTCAGATGCACTAATTTGGTTTTGTTAGTGTTAAATTAGCTGAGTCAAGCATTGGATACGGATTCAAACTTTGTTTTAACTCAAAGGAAGTTAAAAGAGCACCATCTAGTGGAGTTTTTGATATACTATCCTTCCAAATTGGTCTTCAAATTTAGTCAATTTTTAATACAAATTTTCTCTTAAATAATAATGATTATAAGTCAACTCATATACTTTCTAAAATAAATCCTAAACATATTTTCAACTAAACTTAAGATTAAAAATCAAAATCAATAATTCATTTATGACATTTTAACCACATATTTTAACTACTGAATTGGTTTTTCTCTCATTTAAGTATTAATCACATACTAAGGAGTTTCTTGCTTTTCATGCAGATTCATATCTTTCTATTTTAAAAATTTTTTTATATTTATATCTTTTTAAAGAAGATTTAATTGACTGCAATTTTATGTTACTGAATGCAAATTTGGCTTTGTTTTTTCTGAAACATTGCTTGTCAGTGAATCAGTTCGTAAACACAAAGAAAATGTCATTGTATTCACTGGCTATGTCAAGCATTTGAGCTGGTCGTTGAGGAGGTTCTAAAGATTTCGGGATAGAATTCCAACTTAATCTGTTAGTGGCTAGGCCCAATACAAACAATTGACTTTTTCCCCTACTTGCATGAAATTCATCAATACATTTGGTATAAAAAGATAAACATGGTGACTGCCTCAGCTTGAAATACTGATTTCATCATCAGACCAAAGGTCCTGTGAACAATGTGAGCAGCAAATGATGTTTGTGTATCTTTTTAATCCTGGAAACACATAAAACAAATGCATAAAAATGGTCATGCAGCCATAAGGACTGATGGGAATACAAATTTATAGCTTCCAACTGAGGTCTCTTTTCACTTTTGTTTGTTTATTCCCTTATTCCATTATTTTTCTGTTTTGTTCCTTTTAGTCTCTATTCCTCAAATGCCCTAAATGATTGCTCCTCACATTAAGGTCTCTCTTCCAATACCTCTTCATCAAAGAGGCTTTCCTGGACAACCCTATCAAAAATAGGACCATGCCTCTGTCCCTACCTCCATTCTGTGACATTATTTCTATATCCTGTATCCTTACGGTACTACCTCTTAAAATATTTATTTGTTTATTTTCTGTCTCTCTCTCTAATAAGTTCAACATTGGTCCATTATTTTACCCATCTCTGTAGCTTGTCATTTAACTCCGTAGTGTTCTACCATTTGACTCCACGTTTGGTTGTGTCACTTGCTTGGGCCAGTGAGATATGAACAGATGGGATGTAAACAGAGTTGGAAGGACACTTGCTCAGTTGAGCTTGCTCTCTCCCTCATGGCAATAAGAACACACCTGGACTGTGCAAACAGAGAGGATGGACAATACATGGGAAAATGCCATGTCACCAGGGTTGCCCCAACTAGCCTAGTTAAGTTCCCTTCAGCCTTGTGTTTTGGAAACTCTAACAATACTGAATGTTTTTTAAGACAGTGCATTTGGGGGTGGTTTGTTATATAGCAATAACTAACTCATACACCCTCCCTTCAATGTAAACTCCCTGGGTGCAAGGAACGTCTATGTTTTCTTCATTGCTACATCCCAAGCACCCAGCACTGTGTGGGGCAAGTTGCATAAATGAATGGGGTGGGGGTGGTTAGGCCATATATTATATTACAGCTTAAGTAATAGCTTTTCTGATGGTCTGTCTTTATATCAGGATAGATTCAATTACCTGGAAAGAAATGGGTAGGCTACTTATCCAAAAAGCAATTCTCAAAAATTATTTTTTTCTGTCAATCAAACTTTTGACAAATATTAAGAAGTAGTGAGTTCAAGGTTATGTATCTTACCAAGTATTTTCTTTTCTTAAGTAACCTCTACCCCAATGTAGGACTCAAACTTACAACCCTGAGATCAAGAGTTGCGTGCTCTATGATTGAGCTAACCAGGCACCCCTCTTACCAAGTAGTTTAAGTGTAACTATTTTAAGTGCACAGTAAAATGCTATAATAATGAACTCAAACGAAGTAGAATTATGATTGGCTTTCTTTTATAATCATTGAGTCACCTAACAAAGAAATTTAAGAAAGCCATCCCACCTCCACATAGAATTGGGCACAGGGTACACCTTGTGATCAAAGGATTATTTTGAACTATATATAAAATGAAAATGAATGAGTAAGCAAGATACCAAAGATCTATGGTATGACTACAATATTTTAGCCTGAAAATTTTTTTTAAAAGAGGTATTATCAAACTGTCACCTAAGCTTTTCTTTAACAATGTAATAAAATATTCATTAGATGTCTAATTTTAAGAATTTTTATACCCTAATCCAAATTATATAAGATGTATTATGTTATGTTATAAAAATTTTGCCTCCTTGGGGTGCCTGGGTGGCTCAGGCTTGATAATGGCTCAGGCCATGATCTCAGGGTAGTGAGATTGAGCCCCTCGTCGGGCTCCACGCTGGGTATGGAACCTGCTTAAGATTCTCTCTCTTCCTCTTTCTCTGACTCTCCCCTTCACTCACGCATGCACTCTCTCTCTCTAAAAAAAAAAAAAGAAAGAAAGAAAATAAAATTATTAGCTCCAAGCCAAGGTTTTATCAACCTAAATCTAGTATTTATATTAACATTTGGGCTGGATATTGTAGGGGATTTCCTGTATAATTTTAGGATGTTTGTTTAGCAGCATGCCTGGCCTCTATCCAGTGTCTCAAGATATTGCTATATGTCCCACTAAGAGCAAAATCACCCCCAGCTAAAAACCACTTTTCTAAGTTAGTAATTATTGGTGGAATAACTGCCATAAACTATGTTTTGTTTCTAAATGATTTTTAAAACCTTTTTATTTTGACATAGTTGTAGTTCACATGCAGTCATAAGAAATACACAGAATCCTGAAGTAATTCAAAGAATTTCCTCCAATGGTAGGGTCTTGCAAAACTATAGTACAATATCACAACAAGATATTGTCATTCATACTGTTAAGATCCAGAGCATTCCATCACCACAAGTCTCATTCATGTCATGTCAAGGATCATTTACGGCTACACCCACTATCCTTCCTCCACATCTGTCTTAAACCACTAGTTTGTCTTTCATTTCTATAATCTTGTCATTTTAGGAATGTTATATAAATGGGGCAATACAGTATATAATCCTTTGGGGGTTGGCTTTCTTCACTCAGCATAATTCTCTAAAGATTCATCCATGTTGTTCCATGTATCAATATTGATACATACATACAATATTGATAATTCTTTATTGTTAAGTAGTATTCCATGGTATGGATATGCCACAGTTTGTTAACCATTCATACATTAAAGGATATCTAGGTTGTTTCCCATTTTTGCTACTATGAATAAAGTTGCTATGAATGTTCATGTACAGGTTTTTGTGTGAACATAAATTTTTCATTTCTCTGGGATAAATGCGTGGAAGTGCAATTGCTGGGTTGTATGGTAGTCCCATCTTTAGTTTTTTTAGAAATTGTTGAACTGTTTTCCAGAGTGGCTGTCCAGTTGTTTCAACCCCATTTGTTGAAAAATCCAATTTTCCTCCAGTGAATTGCTTTTGTGCTTTTGTCAGAAGCATTTGCACATATTTGTGTGGGTCTATTTCTGGGTTCTTTGTTCAATATACCTTAAAAGAATACAGCAAAACCCAAATTGCACCAATTTGACATTACAAAGTCTAGCATCCAATAAAAAATTACCAAGCATGCAAAAAAATCAGTAAAATGTCAGTGTCAAAAAAGAAATTATCTAAAAAGTAGCCAGATACACAAGTTAGTCTCATAATGTACCTGGATATGTATGATCTGAATTACAACTCTTTATGCCTCTGTCTCCTCAACTGTAAATGGGCATGATAATAGTACCTATCTCATAGAGTTGTACTGAGGACTAAATGACTTAATATATAAAGCATTTGGCAGAGTGCCTAACACCTAGGAAACTTTATGAAAACATTAGTTGTTTTTATTATTTTCATTACAATAAACTATTTACAACATTGCTTCTAAGAAAAAAATAAATTGTTTTACTGCTCTGTTGCCAGAAACACTGGAACGAATATGAAACATATTTTTTTAATTTCTATAGGAGTATTAGCTATGGATTGTGAAGAAATACAGGGCCAAATACATTTCAAAAAAGCTTAAAGTATCCATTAATAGAATTAGTAGAAGTAAAAGTTTTATGTGTCAATTGCAGCACAGGAAAATACAAGGGGAAAAAATTAAATGATCAATATATCAAAGAAAATTAGTATTTTTTTAAAGAATAAAACAATAAAGCATACTAAACCAAAATACAAAGTAGGATAGGAAGGCTAAAAATAAAATATCAGTCATTATACTAAATGTGAATGGGATAATTTCTTTCTTGTTAGACACAGACTGGGTCAAAGAACCAAATAGATATATATAGTATTGTAAGCTATACCTCTAAAAGAAAGAACAAAGATTGCTATAAAAGGCAGAGTTAAAAAAAGAAAATTCAACAAGATAAATTCAAGATGCTAATATTAATGTAAAATAAACTAGGGTTCAGGTAAAAAAGAAGCAATAGGACAAAGAGAAATGTTTATATTGATAAAAAGTACAATGTACAAAGAAGGCAGGACAATTATATCACTTTATGCACCAAACCACAGAGAATCATAATACATAACTATTTGAGGCATAGGAGAAGTTGACATTTCCTTAAATAGAGTGGGAATTTTTCACATACTTCTCTCAGGAATAAAGATTCAGAAGATCTACATAATAACAGAAAATTGATTATATATCTATGTATATAGACATATATGTAGGTGAATAATATAATCTTGGTATGTTGGAAGATCTTCTAAGCGTGACACTGAAGCCAAATATTCCAAGGAAATTTAAAGACAAATGATAAAGTGAGGAAAGGATTTTCAACATCACGATGTTAAAATTCAAGATAATCCTATAAATGTAAAAGAACTCTCCAACAGAAAAGTACATAGGTGATTTAAATAGACTATACATGAAAGGAGATATAAATGCTTAATAAATATATGAGAAGAAGTTCAAGTAATAAAATAAATACAAATAAAAAAAACAAGAAGACACTTCTCACCTATAAAATTGACAAAGATTAAGAAATATTGATAGTAGCCACATTCTGAAGGAAATGGTGAAGGAGAGCCTCAACATCAGTTATAGTAGTAGAAATTGGTATAATCTTCCTGGACAGACATTTGGCAATATATATCAAAAGTCTTTAAAGTGTGCTTAACATTGGGTCAAAACAGTCCACTTTTAGCAAATTATTCTTAATAAAATATACCACTTATTGAAGTCTACCTCTGAGCCAGGCACAGTGGCAGGCGTTTTACAAACATAATAAGATTTAATCCTTACAACAACTCTGTAAGCAGATATTAATTATCAATTTTTACAGGTGAAGGAACTAATGCACAGAAAATTTTAGCAATAAGCCAAAAATCAAACAGCTAGAATAGGAGTTTATATACAAGTCTGTAAGATTTTTAGAAAAATGGGCATATATACACATCTGTAAGAATAAGGATGTTTACTGCAAAGTTTATCATAGAGAAAAGTAGAAAACAGTGTTCATTATCCTTTAATAGGGCATATTATGTACATTGAATCCATTCAAATCATATAAATTTTGAAAGGAAATGTATTTAGAATACACTGTTTTTCATAAAACAAGTATGGAAGTTCTCCTTCCATTTCTATTTTTTGGAACAGCTTCAGGAGGATAGGTATTAATTCTTCTTTATATGTTTGGTAGAATTCCCCTGGGAAGTCATCTGGCCCTGGGCTCTTGTTTGTTGGGAGATTTTTGATTACTGCTTCAATTTCCTTGGTGGTTATAGGTCTGTTCAGGTTTTCTATTTCTTCCTGGTTCAGTTTTGGTAGTTTATACATCTCTAGGAATGCATCCATTTCTTCCAGATTATCTGATTTGCTGGCATATACTTGCTCATAATATGTTCTTATAATTGTTTGTATCTCTTTGGTGTTGGTTGTGATCTCTCCTCTTTCATTCATGATTTCATTTCTTTGGGTCATTTCTCTTTTCTTTTGATAAGTCTGGCCAGGGGCTTATCAATCTTGTTAATTCTTTCAAAGAACCAGCTCCTAGTTTCATTGATCTGTTCTACTGTTCTTTTGGTTTCTATTTCATTGATTTCTGCTCTGATCTTTATTATTTCTCTTCTCCTGCTGGGTTTAGGCTTTATTTGCTGTTCTTTCTCCAACTCCTTTAGGTGTAGGGTTAGGTTGTGTATTTGAGACCTTTCTTGTTTCTTGAGAGAGGCTTGTATTGCTATATACTTTCCTCTTAGGACTGCCTTTGCTCCATCCCAAAGATTTTGAACAGTTGTGTTTTCATTTGCATTGGTTTCCATGAATTTTTTAAATTCTTCTTTAATTTCCTGGTTGACCCATTCATTCTTTAGTAGGATGCTCTTTAACCTCCATGTATTTGAGTTCTTTCTGACTTTCCTCTTGTGATTGAGTTCTAGTTTCAAAGCATTGTGGTCTGAAAATAGGCAAGGAATGATCCCAATCTTTTGGTACCGGTTGAGACCTGATTTGTGACCTAGGATGTGATCTATTCTGGAGAATGTTCCATGGGCACTAGAGAAGAATGTGTATTCTGTTGCTTTGGGATGGAATGTTCTGAATATATCTGTGAAGTCCATTTGGTCCAGTGTGTCATTTAAAGTCTTTACTTCCTTGTTGATCTTTTGCTTAGATGATCTGTCCATTTCAGTGAGGGGGGTGTTAAAGTCCCCCACTATTATTGTATTGTTGTCGATGTGTTTCTGTGCTTTTGTTATTAATTGGCTTATATAACTGGCTGCTCCCATGTTAGGGGCATAGATATTTACAATTGTTAGATCCTCTTGTTGGATAGACTCTTTAAGTATGATATAGTGTCCTTCCTCATCTCTTATTACAGTCTTTGGTTTAAAATCTAATTTGTCTGATATAAGGATTGCCACCATTACCTTGATCCCAAAACCAGACAAAGACCCCATCAAAAAGGAGAATTACAGACCAATATCCTTGATGAACATGGATGCAAAAATTCTCACCAAAATACTAGCCAGTAGGATCCAACAGAACATTAAAAGGATTATTCACCGCGACCAAGTGGGATTTATTCCTGGGCCGCAAGGTTCATTCAACATTCACAAATCAATCAATGTGATACAATACATTAATAAAAGAAAGAACAAGAACCATATGATCCTCTCAATAGATGCAGAAAAAGCATTTGACAAAGTACAGCATCTTTTCTTGATCAAAACTCTTCAAAGTTTAGGGATAGAGGATACATACCTCAATATCATAAAAGCCATTCATGAAAAACCCACAGCGAATATCATTCTCAATGGGAAAAACTGAGAGCTTTCCCCCTAAGGTCAGGAACATGGCAGGGATGTCCACTGCTATTCAACATAGTATTAGAAGTCCTAGCCACAGCAATCAGACAACAAAAAGAAATCAAAGGCATCCAAATCGGCAAAGAAGTCAAACTCTCACTCTTTGCAGATGATATGATACTTTATGTGGAAAACCCAAAAGACTCCACCCCAAAACTGCTAGAACTCATACAGGAATTCAGTAAAGTGGCAGGATATAAAATCAATGCACAGAAATCAGTGGCATTCCTATACACCAATAACAAGACAGAAGAGAGAGAAATTAAGGAGTCGATCCATTTACAATTGCACCCAAAACCATAAGATACCTAGGAATAAATCTAACCAAAGAGGCAAAGAATCTGTACTCAGAAATCTATAAAACGCTCATGAAAGAAATTGAGGAAGACACAAAGAAATGGAAAAATGTTCCATGCTCATGGATTAGAAGAACAAATATTGTGAAGGTGTCAATGCTACCTAGAGCAATCTACACATTTAATGCAATACCCATCAAAATACCATCAACCTTTTTCAAAGAAATGGAATAAATAATCCTAAAATTTGTATGGAACCAGAAAAGATCCCGAATAGCCAGAGGAATGTTGAAAAAGAAAAGCAAAGCTGGTGGCATCACAATTCTGGACTTCAAGCTCTATTACAAAGCTGTCATCATCAAGACAGTATGGTACTGGCACAAAAATGGACACATAGATCAATGGAACAGAATAGAGAGCCCAGAAATGGACCCTCAACTCTATGGTCAACTCATCTTCGACAAAGCAGGAAAGAATGTCCAATGGAAAAAAGACAGTCTCTTCAACAAATGGTGTTGGGGAAATTGGACAGCCACATGCAGAAGAATGAAACTGGACCATTTCCTTACACCACACACAAAAATAGACTCCAAATGGTTGAAAGACCTCAATGTGAGACAGGAGTCCATCAACATCCTAAAGGAGAACACAGGCGGCAAACTCTTCGACCTCAGCCACAGCAACTTCTTCCTAGAAACATCACCAAAGGCAAGGGAAGCAAGGGCAAAAATGAACTATTGGGACTTCATCAAGATAAAAAGCTTTTGCACAGCAAAAGAAACAGTCAACAAAACCAAAAGACAACCAACAGAATGGGAGAAGATATTTGCAAATGACATATCAGATAAAGGGCTAGTATCCAAAATCTATAAAGAACTTATCAAACTCAACACCCAAAGAACAAAGAATCCAATCAAGAACTGGGCAGAAGACATGAACAGACATTTTTCCAAAGAAGACATCCAAATGGCCAACAGACACATGAAAAAGTGCTCCACATCGCTCGGCATCAGGGAGATCCAAATCAAAACCTCAATGAGATACCACCTCACACCAGTCGAATGGCTAAAATTAACAAGTCAGGAAACAACAGATGTTGGCAGGGATGCGGAGAAAGGGGAACGCTCCTACACTGTTGGTGGGAATGCAAGCTGGTGCAGTATGGTTGAAAACAGTATGGAGTTTCCTCAAAAAGTTGAAAATAGAGCTACCCTACGACCCAGCAATTTCACTACTGGTTATTTACCCCAAAGATACAAATGTTGTGATCCGAAGGGGTACGTGCACCCCGATGTTTATAGCAGCAATGTCCACAATAGCCAAACTATGGAAAGAGCCAAGATGTCCATCGACAGATGAATGGATAAAGAAGAAGTGGTATATATATACAATGGACTATTATGCAGCCCTCAAAAGGAATGAAATCTTGCCATTTGCAACGATGTGGATGGAACTGGAGGGTATTATGTTGATTGAAATAAGTCAATCAGAGAAAGACATGTATCATATTATCTCACTGATATGAGGAATTCTTAATCTCAAGAAACAAACTGAGGGATGCTGGGGGGTGGGAGGGATGGGGTGCCTGGGTGATAGACATTGGGGAGGGTATGTGCTATGGTGAGCACTGTGAATTTTGTAAGACTGTTGAATCACAGATATGTACCTCTGAAACAAATAATACATTATATGTTGAAAAAAATGAAGAAGATAATAGGAAGGGAATAATGAAGAGGGGGAAATCGGAGGGGGAGACAAACCATGAGAGACTATGGACTCTGAGAAACAAACTGAGTGTTCTAGAGGGGAGGGGGGTAGTGGGGAGGGGTTAGCCTGGTGATGGGTATTAAAGAGGGCATGTATTGAATGGAGCACTGGGTGTTATACGCAAACAATGAATCGTGGATCACTACACCAAAAACTAATGATATAATGTATGGTGATTAACATAACATAATAAAATTAAAAAAATCTAAAAAACAAATAGAATACACTGGTTTTTTTGTTTGTTTGTTTATTTATTTATTTGAGAGAGAGAGCGAGCACGAGCAGAGGGAGGGGCGGAGGGAGAGGGAGACAATGCTCAAGCAGACTCCCCGCTGAGTGTGGAGCCCCATGCAGGGCTCGATCCAAGGACCCTGAGATCATGACCTGAACTGAAATCAAGAGTCAGAGGCTTAACTGACTGAGCTGCCCAGACACTCCTAGAATACATTGTTGATTTAAAAGGACTGGTAGAAAAACAGTGTCATAGTAATAGCTCTTTTTTAAAACACTTGTTATGTGCTAGGTGCTTCAGACACATTTATTCCACTCTCCAAACATTTGCATAGAAAGTAGTCTGGAAGGATTTGCACTATGGTTGTCTCCAGGTCCTAGAATTAGGGATAATTTTTGAGTCCTTGTTTAGTGGTTTTTTTTTTTTTTTTTTGAAGTAACTAAATTTATTTCAATTCTCATGTATTTATTTTGTAATCAGGAAAAAAAACCCTGTAAAAATGAGAGAGAAAAAAAGAAAGAGTGAGAGAAAAAAAATCTTGTAAATTTAGAACCAAGTAACTGGAGCTTATTCATATTGTTCTGATACACACATACATATTGTTCTGATAGCCACGAGAGTGTGCTATGCTTCCATCTTTCTAACCTTCTGTCCTTTTGAATAGAGTACTACAAGTTCAAAGACGATCATCATATCTTATTGTAGATTCTTTAATCAAGTCCTTGTAGTCATGATTTAGTTTTCAAAATGTTTGAAATATTTCAGAAAGCCACCAAATGAAATAAAGCAGTCAAACAGGAGGTTTCTGATTTCCCTAACAGATTTACACAGGTAACTCAGGAGTCTTCATTTCCCCCCTTCCCGGAGTATGGATACAGCCCAAAGGATGTAGGTTATAATGACAATAGAGCCTCTTTCCTGTTAAATCCCTATATCCGACCGCATCAGTGCCTCCCTACTCATGGCAGGCTCCTGCGGGCTCCAGCTCTCTGAAGTAATTTGTTTGCCAGAGACCCTCGTATTGAGCCCTTGTCTCCTGTCCCTTGCCTTGCCCACTATCGTCTGCAGGATGTAGTTTCTGGTGACAGGACTGTGTCTTTGAGGTACAAGAGTGAACCTGGAGCTTGATATTACCATGTTTGACTTTGCCACTATCAACTTGCTCACTTCAGGGAGGTCAGTAGAATTATTGACAGTTTTCTCTCAATGGGTCCTAGCAGCTGCTCTGTTCCATTAAACACAAATGAATGGTTAATTATTTTTTTAAAACAAGGAGATCCTTTCTTCCTCCTTTTTCCTTCTTTCCTTCCCTTTTTTTTGATAGTAAACTTCATTGTAAAACAAATTATACTTGTCAAAAGTTATAAAATAGAAAATCAAAATATACACACTCATGCACTCATGTATATACATATGCATTTTTCATTCGTTTTTTTATAATGTCTTATTTTAATATGTCACAATATTAATTAGTATTTTTCCCACCTGTGTTCACCAGGTTAGGGATGGTAATGGTCTTCTGACATCACCAGGTTGCCTAGCTATTAAATCCACCAAGTGATCATCTGCATTTTTCTTTGTTTTAGAATATTTTATCTTCAACTTTTCCCCTTGTAATCTTGGTAATCTACTGATATTTTACATAAAGGAGGAAACCCAAGTGATATTTTTGGTGCAAAGATGGCGAGGAAACCGGAGTTATATGGAAACTTTTCAGTCCTTTTTCTTTTTTTTTTAAGATTTATTTATCTGTTTGAGAGAGTGAGAGCACGAGTGGGGGGAGGGGCAGAGGGAGAGAATCTTCAAGCAGACTCCCCACTGAGCCTGGAGCTTGATGGGGGGCTTGATCTCAAGATCCATGAGATCATGACCTGAACTGAAACCAAGAGTCAGATGCCCAGCTGATTGAGCCACCCAGGTGAGCCAAAAATTTTCAGTTCTAAGGGGAAGCTTCTCTATGTCAGAAGATGCCAAAGCTCGTGAAAAGTTTCCATGATACCTCTGGAGCTGTTCAATGCATTGGTGGATTTATACATTCTATCTTCCCTGATGCTATGAGGTTGAGCCATATGATACTGCAATGAAATGTGGTTTTATGGCAGAGTGAGGCAAGATGATCTGAAAGAGAATAGTGAAGTGTTTCAATGGAAAAAGTTTTATTGACTTCTATAAATGTTAGTCAACACATATTCCCCTGAGGATAGGTTGGACACGTCCAATCTTCCCTCTACTACTGGCAAGTATACTGAGGTCCACAAATCTTCCAGAGAGCCAGTAAACTAATCTCCACTTTAAATGAATATTTACCAATATTTACCAATCTCTATTATTATAAAAATAGAGACACCCTCTTCCTTCAAGGAGCACTGAATCTATAGGGACAAAAGCACACAACCAATTATGTCACAATGTGTTAATGGCCACGATGGATACATGTTCAATGTGTAACAGAAGCCTAGAAGGAGTACCTATGCCTCCTTGGGGGAACCAGAAAGGCTCCACAGAACGGGCTGTGGGTTGACTTGGGTTATAGAAAACAGGAATAAATAAGGATCTCTGCCATAGCATTTTCTCCCAAGATGGTTGGCCAGAACTGGGTATTCTTCAGCATTACAGGGATCACACACAGCTACTGGGCTGGACGTCATATCATGAGTGGGCAGAAAGGCAGGAACGGATTGATCCCCACCAAAGGAAGCACAAAAGGATACCCTGGGATTTTACCAGTGAGAGATCCCACCCAGACAGGGGAGAAACCTGTTTTCAGTGTTAAAAAATCATTTTGGATGTAAAAGTCAGGGCCTTAAGAGAAAAAGAAAAGTAAGCTCTATCTTGAGGATCAGATTAACTGAGCCGACGCCGGCACCTCTAGATTGAATGACTTCTTTTAGTCTTGCTTGGTGAATATATCTCTCAGAAATACTCAGGGGCCAAGGCTTTTTATCCTTGAAAAAAGAAAACCTTCCCTACTCGATGAGCTTTCCTAGTGCTCATTTCATTCCCTTATTCAATCATCTCATTAACCATTCTGGCTTCACACTTTCACAGCCACTCTTATGATCTAAGCCCTATGAGATATTTCAAAGTGAACTGGTCCCCATATAGCTGATTTCACCATCCATCTATTATTCATTCAACAAATACATGTTGCCACCTACAAGTACGCAGGAGAAACGTCCTGGGTGCTAAGCGTACAAATCAAAGTCCTTATCTCTGGGAGCATTTTCACTCAATTCAATGAAGTATATTATCCTGACTACACTTAGGCAGAAGAGACATGCAATTGATGTATTATAAAACCAGAAATCCTTGCACACTGAATTTTTATACATTGCTGTATGTGTACCTAAAAAGGACCAATAAAGATAAAACACGTGGTCAGAGTTATGATGATTTTAATAAATCTCAACCAATGTGGCTATTTTCTTGCTCAAGAATTTCATTCAACATCATGTAAATCTGAGAAAGTGTTTGCATCCAGTTGGTAATAAAGGAACTCTATTTAACTGAGTTTATTTTTCAGTCTTACTTGAGCCCAATCTTTGTAAAGGATTAAATTATATGTACATAGTGTGTACATATGTATTTTAATATATGAATAATTTTGAAATTTCCCTTTTCAATACTATTTAAGAAACAGAGTACTTAATCACTATGAACTCAACCATAATTTCCTCTTCAATCTCTAAGTTTCTATTTTCCCGAATGACCTACTTTAAAGGTTTATTTTCAGCATTTACAGAAGCCATTAGTCTATGCAAGCAATTAAAGAGCATTGCTGTGGGATCAGTGGAAACCACGGATATGTTCAATTACCCACCTTTTAAGTCAATGAACTAACATGGATCTGTAATTAACACCCATATGGTGGGCAAGCTCACCTTGCTTAAAAAACAAGCTACTTCTGTTAGCTCTGATCTCAAAACTAATGAAAGTCAATAGTGATTTTTATCTTGATACCAGAATCATGAGGGCAGCAGGTCGGCAGAGCAGCTGAGAGCTTTGCAAGGAAAGCCGGAGGGGCGCCATGCCAGCCATCACTGATGGAGGGAAGGGACCTGTCAAGGATTAGGAAGCTCTTCTGGAAACCTCAAGGAGACAACAGGGAGACACTTGCCCCGAGAAAAGATCTGCTCCTTTGTGCCCAGCTGCTTTTTATGACTGGTATCTATCCGCCCTGAGCATCTGCCCCTCTTGATACAGCACTTAGAATAGGTTTTGCTTATTAACTCTTTATAGGTAATATTTTCTTCACCTAAAAGGGCAGAACACATTGAATTATTACTCAGCTTGACTCTTCACAGCCACTAACCTTAGTAATGGTTTAAACCTGCCCTATCTTTGATGCAAGAGCACACGATGAAGGGCCAAAAATGTCGTTAGCCCGGACTTACTGAGAAATGAAAATTGGGAGTACTAATTTTAAGTAACACTTAAAATTCATGAATTATGCCCTAATATGTAAATGACTAGGAGGATGCTGGAAGGGACCTTTCTGCTTCCTCTCAGGACCGAGACTCATTCATTCCCTCAACTTCCAATCGGTGCCGATGGTTCACAACTGAGCCTCACTCTGAGCACCGCGGGGCAGCTCCTATTCGGTGACTGGCTGACGCGGGGGTAAAAGACTCAGCCCCCTTGTCCTGCTACAGCGCAACTCAGGCAAGGCTGTGTCAGCTCCGGAACTTTTCCTGGGATCAGCTGAGCACTCTGTTGGAACCACCCTGCAGCCCAGCCTCTCTGCCTCATCCTTTCCCTTCCCTCCCTTACAGGGAGTGCTTCTCCACCTCCAACTCTGTTGTCCAGGAAAACTGACCTAAGACAACACCTGTCCAAAAGGCTCAGGTCGTTCTCTCTGGGTTGTGAGATGAGCCCCACGCTGGGCTCTGTGCTGAGCATGGAGCCTGCTTGGGATTCTCTCTCCCTCTCCCTCTGCCCCTCGCTCGCTCATGCTCTCTCTCTCTCTCTCTTTCTTTCTCTAAAATAAATAAATAAAATCTTTTAAAAAATTTAAAACACATTCCCAGAAGCCCAGGCCATAGACTTGGACACATATCTCCTTGGTAAATACTACCTGCAAGAGAGTAGGGGAAATAGAATTTTTAGTTGGGTCCATGCCATGCCTGATAATATAGGTATCAGTTACTAACTGATGCAAGAGTGGGCAGCCAGTAGGCTTTGCCCCACATAGGCTAAAAGTATCCACTTAAAAAAAAAAAATATATATATGGCAAAAATAAGTGACCTCTGACCTCTGGGCTCCTGTGGGGGGGGTGGGTAACAGGAAGTAGTAGAACTGTAATGAGCAGGAGAGGGATCCTCCTCTAACAGACATAGCCAGAGCCTGCTGCAGTCACATGGGAATGGAGTCCATGTGGTCTGATGTTCCAATTTTCCAAGAGAAGTTGGCAATCCAGACTTTTATGTGAACTTTACTTATTTTAAATTCAAAACCCAGATTTTTATAAAATTCTATCTAAAATTTGTAATCTGTATTTAACCTTGTTTGCAATCTCTGATCAAGAAAAGCCAGTTTGGGGACGCCTGGGTGGCGCAGTCGTTGGGCGTCTGACCCTTGGTTTCAGCTCAGGTCCTGATCTGAGGGTCATGAGATCAAGCCCTGCATTGCGCTCTGCGCTCAGTGGAGAGTCTGCTTGGGATTCTCTCTCTCCCTCTGCCTCTCCCCCCATCCCCCACCCCCCACTGTTCTCTCTCTCTTGCAAATAAATAAATCTTTTTAAAAATATATTTTTTAAAAAAGAAGAAAAGCCAGTTTTCTCTGGGGGCAACATTTTAGAAAATGTTGTGTCATGCAATAAGAAATGGACTTCATTGCTTTGCAATTGAAGTTGAGGGAGGAGGAGCTCGAAATGAAGGTGCAGGTGACCAGATATATGGATCACCGCAAATAGTCATACCCTGCGGGCAGGCGGCCCGTCAGCCACCTGGCCCTTATCTCCTCTCTGCCAGTGAGAAGGGGCTGGCTCTGAAGCTGGGGTGTACAGTATTTTCACAAGCACAATTCTGGATAATGAACCCCTTCCTACCAATATAAATGCTGCCGCGCACTCCGGCTCAATTTCCCTCTACACGGTTATCCATTCCTTGCAGTTTTCTCTTCTGACCAGCAGATGGCAGCAAATGTCGACCAGTCATGGGCACCATTTAACCTTCAGAGTTAATGTTCTTCCATGCATTTTCTTTGACTTATGTCAACAAAAACAATGAAAGTCATTTACATTTGCCTCACTTGTTACTTCTCACTCCCGAGAAGCAAGAAGGTAATCCATTTTACAGCTGGTTTATCCTTTTGAAAGGGTCATCTCAAAAGTTCAACTATTTGAAATAGTGGAGCAAATGTCTTGATAACACAAGGATATGGAACTTTAATATTTATCACTAAAAAGGATTACTTATTTAATCTTGACTCTGAGGGCTGCTCCTTATAAAAGACTATACATTTTTTTAATGTTTCTAAGTAGAATACAATGACTTCAAGGCATAAACAAAATGGTAAACATTTGCTATTATTATTTTATGAATAACCCCCACATTTGCCCACATCCATTGTTTTTAAAGTTCACTACATCCTTTCAATCACCTTGAGATGCAAATAATGAAGTAAATGTAAGGAAAGATACTGAGAAAATCTCCTACATGTCGTTAAATTAACCTTTTGTTTTATCATCTGTTGAACAGTAACATGGTAAATATTTCTCAGTTTTTGTTATGTCAACAATGATTATGGAATAAATAAATGACTTTGAGGAGAAAAGACAGCCACACTCAATAAAGTAACTCACGCATTAGAGGGGATAGGTCTGCAGAACAATTTTTTTTGCACTTCATGATTCAAAGTTTTATATAATATAAACTAAAATCTCAATAACCTATGAAGCAAGATATATGACAAATGAGCAATCAGGCTTCATAATGAGTAAGAGAAAGATCTAATTTGAAAAATAGGAACGACCTAGTGCCTGCAGATGTTGACAGAATTTACATGTGCGTTGTTTAGGTTTATTAAGAAAGGCAAAGAAACCTAAAGATAATTGTTAAAGATGAGTACCTGGAAAGTTAACAGACTGAGAAAGATGTCGTGATGGTTCTAAAAGTCATCAAAATCTTTGCGAAGTTAAAAAAGAAAAGATAAATCACTGAATCACAGAGGTCGAGTGTGGAAATTTTCCTAAGGTATCTTCTAGCCCCCAGAATTCTATGGATTCCTTTCTCTGTATCTTTGGACATGTTTATCTGACCTTTGCTTGATTGCTTCCACTGATCCAGAGCTTTTGACATTTTGCTGTAAAGATTTTATTTTCAAACAGCTCTCCTTGTTATAAAATCCCTCTTTGCAGAGACCTGAAACTGGTTTCCCAGTAACATCTGCTCATTGGCTCTCCTCTGGAGAAAGAGTTCTAAACGTTTTTATTTGGGGTCACAGAAGGCTTTGTGAAATTTATGAATGTTATGGACCGTTATCCCAGAAAAATGCACTCCCTGAGCTCGTTCATGGAGTTCAGGTTAGAGCATCCCTACTATAGGGGGGATAAAGCCATTTCTACACGACTCCTCTTCAGACATTTAAAAAGCATCATGTTCTTAAAACATCTTCACTAGTTTCAACTCCTTCCTTTCTTTCTCTGTCCCTTCATTCACTTTTTTTTTCTTAGATTTTATTTATTTGACAGAGAGAGACACAGCGAGAGAGGGAACACAAGCAGGGGGAGAGGGAGAGGGAGAAGCAGGCTTCCCACTGAACAGGGAGCCCGATGTGGGGCTCCATCCCAGGACACTGGGATCATGACCTGAGCCAAAGGCAGACGCTTAACAACTGAAACAAGCATATACTAAGCATCTATTCTGTGCCAGACACAGTGTTAGCCCTGGGGATGCAGAGATGAATAAGACCTTTTTCCTGTCCTTGGGGATTTCGCAGCTTGTTCGAGGGGATAGATCTATAAACAGAGGGATTAGGTCAAAGAAGAGACTGGAATTGGGAGTGGGCTGCAGGGTTGGATTCAGCCAAGGCTGAAATCCCAGCTCTGCCACTTATGAGTTCTGTCACCTTAGGGAAGATACTTGACCTCTAGGGGCCTCATTTGGCTCATATATAAAATGGGTACTCAATATATGATATATTTTTGAAAGATTTTATTTATTTATTGGAGAGAGACAGAGATAGTGAGAGAACAGGAGCAGGGAGGAGAGGGAGAAGCAGGCTTCCCGCTGAGCAGGGAGCCTGACAAGAGGCTTGATCTCAGGACCCTGGGAGCATGACCTGAGCCAAAGGCAGACGCTTAACCAACTGAGCCAACCAGGCGCCCCTCGATATACAATATCACTGTATTATTGCCATTTGCCAAGCAAAGAATTGGGACTTCTTTATATAGACTTCTGCAAGCTACCAGACCTTTTAGAAGGGGAATAGCAAGCATTTTTTCCCCCACTTTATTTTAAGGCAAACCACTCTTCATGAGAATATGATGAATACATTGGAGAGTGGGAAGGAGGGGACACTAGACAGGAGACTTGCAATTTAGAGGTGAGTGTGCTGAGGACTGGGACTATGGCAGGGGTCATAGGATGGAGACATGTCAAAAGATAATTTTGAAGGATAAATTACAGGATTCGATGGCCACTTGACAGGAAGAAGGCAGAGTTAAGTACGACTCACAAATTTCTACCTTGGGAGACTGGTTGGGTGGTAATTTTATCAACTGAGATTGTCATTACAGTAGAAGACGCAGTGGCAGATGATGAGTTAAGTGTAAGGTAACTTGCACATCTGTTAAGCATTAGAAATAATGGCTCTGGAATTTGGGACAGAAGCTTTCCCTGGAAAGAATAGATAGAATAGATTTGGAATTTTTTTTTTTCCCTTGGTAGTCCAAGTCATGAGAATGGATGAGCTGGCCCAGGAGGGCACACAGAGTGAAGAAAATGGCAGGTGGCCAAGGAAAGAACTCAGGGAAACACTAGCATTTAACGGAAGCTGATGGGGGACTCGGAGGAAGGGCTGATGAAGTCAATTGATAGTAAGCAGTTTGGAAAGTAGAAGAATTTGGGGGATTGAAAAAAGCTATCACATTTTAAAAAGAAATCTGCATGCCCAGTAAGCCCCCGGCATTCTGCTAATTGTTCATATTAATATTCCCCCATGGAGATAGCCGGTTGCCCATGCATCCTTCCCTATTGATCTATGGCCATCCCTATTATAAGCCAAGGCCCTGCATGTGCTTGGGTGTGTTTCTGCGCTTTGTATTATGCTCTGTGGGTCTAGATACCTACCTGTGCACTAATAGCACACTGTTTAATTACTCAGTTACAAAACCTTCCAAACATCTTCCCTTCCTCTATTCCATGATAAATGTGAATTATTGTCACATTTCAGACGGACAAAGCCGTTGGCACATTTTCGGGAATAGGTATCTACTGAATTATGCATACCAATGATTTAGAAGCCCTTTCTCTGTGAAGCCACCTCTAAAATTAAAGAAAAGCCTCTAAAAGCCATCTCTGAAATTAAAGAAAGAGTTAACATGCCATATGGTACACTTTCTCTCTTTTCTCTTTTGATCTACATAAATCACATTCTCTGAGTCAGTGATTCCCAAACCTGGCTGGGTATCAGAATCACCTGGGGAGCTTTTAAAAAATGTAAATTCCAGAGCCCCATCCCAGATGTACGGAACTGGATAGGATGGGGCATTTGGGGCCAAGGAATAGGTATATGCAACAAAATACTCCTTAGGTGATTGTGATGTGTTTGGTTCATGGACTGGCATTGGGGAATCCTTGATTAGGAAGTTCTGAGAACATTGATTAAAGACATTTCCAATGATTTTAGAGTACTGCTTCACAATTAACTTTCAGAAAGCAAGCAATTTATGAATCTTACTGATTTTCTTCTTATTATAAAACAATGTATGTTATTATAAAGGTACAAACATTGCAGAAATAAAAAGGAATGTAATGTAACTTCAAAACTTTCTCCTCAGCAGATAAAGGATATGAACAGTCTAGTGAATACTCTGTATTTTCTTCTGTATGTATTTACTAGAGTATTTTTTTCTTAAAAACAACAATGACAACAACCGGATCACACTATACTTTGGGAGCCTAGAGTAAGAGCCTGTACTTGGAAGCCAAGCTTCTCTGGGTTTAAGACTTAGCTTTGGCCCTTACTAGCATCCTTGGACAGATTATGTAATTTCTCTGAGTGTCAGGTCTTCTTACCTGTCAAATGCAGACAAAGATACTTACCCGCATCACAAAGTTCTTGTGAGAATTAGGGGATAATGCTTATAAAAGACTTAGTACAACGTGCAAAATAAGCTTTCGATAAATATAAACTTTTTATTATGGTTATTATTAGTAATATAGTAGCTGCTACTCTAAAGCTTCTAATACTTTAGGCATCTTCACCTAATGTATAGTGAGTGTTCTATTAACATAAGATTTTCTTAATACTCTTAGATTTATATATAGTATTTCCCTATAGGGATGTAGAGTAATTTATTTAGAAGACTCTAAATGATTTCATCCTATATTAGACAAGTCAGTGTTTTCTCATTTTTAATGCCCTACTCATCTGCAGTTTTTCCCACCCAACTTTTCATGGTCATCAACAATTCCGCAGGGAATATCCTTGTACATATATCTTTTCATACTTGTATAAGTGTCTCCCCAATAATGGGAATTGTTGAGTCAACACGTATGAATATTTTTTTTAAGATTTTATTTATTTATTTGACAGAGAGAGACACAGTGAGAGAGGGAACACAAGCAAGGGGAGTGGGAGAGGGAGAAGCAGGCTTCCCATGGAGCAGAGAGCCTGACGCGGGGCTCAATCCCAGGACCCCGGGATCATGACCTGAGGCGAACGAAGGCAGACGCTTAATGACTGAGCCACCCAGGCGCCCCAACAAGTATGAATATTTTAATAAGGTTTTCCCCATTTGCCTCACACAGTTTATTTATTTATAAATAAATAAAACAATAAATCAATAGTGTATAGGAGACTGTTTTCCCACCTACTTGCCCAAACTGGATATTAATATTCTTTTAAATTTTTGCTAACGTGTGAGGCAAAATGATGCATCATTGTTATTTTATTTTGCATTTATTTAATTATTAGAGAAAGGAAGTACATAAAAATAATGTATTTGTGCTGCAATTTTTTATTTAGCTTTGTATTTTCCCACACGCTCCTGGTTGATTTTTAAAGATTTTTATTTATTTATTTGACAGAGAGAGACACAGTGAGAGGGGGAACACAAGCAGGGGGAGTGGGAGAGAGAGAGAAGGAGGCTCCCCGCGGAGCAGGGAGCCCGATGCGGGGCTCGATCCCAGGACCCTGGGATCATGACCTGAGCCAAAGGCGGACACTTAACAACTGAGCCACCCAGGCGCCCCTCCTGGTTGATTTTTTAAGTCTTGTTTTCCCTCTCCTACCTTATTACTTTCATTCCTTTTTCTCCCATTCGCCTTCTGATTGTCTTTCTCTCCTTGATTTGCCAATTGCATGATATTTTATGTCAATGTCATTTTCCATCTTCCCTTAATTTCTGGTGGTTTCCTTTTTTTCTTTTAAGTACAGGGCTTGAACACACGACCCTGAGATCAAGACCTGAGCTAAGCTCAAGAGTCAGACGCTTAACCAACTGAGCCACCAAGGTGCCCCAATTTTTGGTGGTTTCTAGGTCCATTTATTTATTTGTTTGTTTGTTATTTATTTTTTAAGTAGGTTCTATGCCCAACGTGGGGCTTCAAATCATGACCCTGAGATCAAGAGTTGCATGCTCTACTGACTGAGCCAGCCAGCTCCCCAAGTCCCTTTAATTAATATTCTCTTTATTTTATTTGCATTCTCTAAACAGAAGACTCTAAATGATTTCATCCTATATTAGACAAGTCAGTGTTTTCTCTTTCCCTGATGTCTCACATTTTTAGAAGAGGAGAGGATGGCCAGTATTGAAGCTTCATCACTCGAAGTGGAAAAGAGCTGACTTGCTTTATATTTGCTTCCTTCCCAAATCCAGTGTCTTCTGTAGCATCTAATTGTTTCTTTAGCTTCCAGATTCTACCCAATGGCTGATAGAAAATGTCACAGCTTGCGTGAGTGCCAGTCACAGCCAATTATACCCTAAATGATCTGCGTTGGCATGAACAGGCTTGGCAGAACATGTTTTGCTCTGGTGAGATGGAAATTTGCTTCAGTCAACTGGGCTGGCATGGGATTTGCCCTCAAATGAAATCACACTGTTGTATGGTCTAAAGCAGGGGTGGAAAACAAAGTATTAAACAACTAGGATAGCGTGAATATCTAAATGGTATTTTCAGATATATTACTATCATAGCATATTATAATAACATGATGGTCATGAAAAGAGTTCCATTCTTTTTATTCCAAATTCACTACATTCTAATTTACCAAAGTTGGTATTTTATCTTTATCTCTCACAAAAATAATGTATGGAACTATTCCCAAACAGCAGCCTCATGCAGAAGACTGAAACTGGACCACTTTCTTACACCATACACAGAAATAAACTCAAAATGGACAAAAGACTTATGTGAGACAGGAATCCATCAAAGTCCTAGAGGAGAACACAGGTAACAACCTCCTTGACCTTGGCCGAGGCAACTTCTTGCTAGACAGGTCTCCAAAGGCAAGAGAAAAAAAATAAAAAATGAACTATTGGGACTTCATCAAGATAAAAAGCTTTTGCACAGCAAAGGAAACAGTCAACAAAACTAAAAGGCAGCCTACAGAATGGGAGAAGATATTTGCAAATGTCTTATCAAATAAAAGGACTAGTATTCAAAATCTTAAAGAACTTATCAAACTCAACACCCAAAACACAAAATATCCAGGCAAGAAATGGACAGAAGACATGAACAGACATTTCTCCAAAGAAGACATACAAATGGCCAACAGACACATGAAAAAATGCGCAACATCACTCATCATCAGGGAAATACAAATCAAAACACAATGAGATACCACCTCACACCAGTCAGAATGGCTAAAATTAACAACTCAGGAAACAATAGATGTTGATGAGGATGTGCAGAAATTGGTGGGAATGCAAACTGGTGCAGCCACTCTGGAAAACAGTATGGAGTTTACTCAAAAAGTTAAAAATAGAACTACCCTACTACCCAGCAATTGCATTACTGGGTATTTACCCAAAGGGTACAAAAATAATGATTCGAAGGGGCACCTGCATCCCAATGTTTATAGCAGCAATGTCCACAATTGCCAAAATATGGAATGAGCCCAGATGTCCTTTGATGGATGAATGGATAAAGAAGATGTGGCATTTATATGCAATGGAATATTACTTAGTCATCAAAAAATGAAATCTTGCCATTTGAAATGATGTGGATGGAACTAGAGGACTAGAGGATATTATGTAAGCGAAATAAGTCAGAGAAAGACAAATACCATATGATTTCACTCATATGTGGAATTTAAGAATCAAAACATATAAACATAGGGAAAGGGAAGGAAAAATAAAATAAGAAAAGAACAGAGAGGGAGACAAACCGTAAGAGACACTTAACTATAGGGAACAAACTGAGGATTGCTAAAGGGGATGTGGGTGGGGGGATGGGGTAACTGGGTGATGGGCATCAAGGAGCGCACTTGATGTAATGACACTGGGTGTTATATGCAACTGATGAATCACTAAATTCTACCCTGAACCTAATAATACCCGATATGTTAATTAATTTGAATTTAAATAAAAAAAAGAAATATCCCCAAACAAGCACATAGCATATTGATTTAAATTTTATGTTAAATCAAAATGATTTGGTATTTATTGTGTAAGTAATTTGTACCTTTAAGGTATGTTTTCACATTTTCCAAGTTGAATTAAGTTAGTTCACACCTGGGACGCCTGAGTGGCTCAGTCAGTTAAGCGCCTGCCTTCAGCTCAGGTCATGATCTTGGGGTCTGGGATCAAGCCCAGCATGGGGCTCCCTGCTCAGCGGGAGTCTGCTTCTCCCTCTCCCTCTGCCCCCGCACCCCCACTCCTGTACTCTTTCTCTCTCTCTTTCTCAAGTGAATAAAAGTCTTAAAAAAAAAAGTTAGTTCACACCTTAGGATTATAATGATTTTAAGAACCTAAATCATTACAATAATAACTGAAAAAATATTTTTAGTGGCTTGTATCATGTAAGTTCAAATATGTGAGGTTTGCCAAAAACATTATTACCATTACATTTAAACTTGAAGTGATAATGCCATAGTTAATATCAAAACTATATACATGAACATAGTATACAGCCATTGAAATATGAATAGAAAAATTATGTAGAGACAAGGAAATATTTATAAGCATGTAAAGCGAATAAAGTACAATATTAAAATATGATTGCAGGATTACATATAGAATCCAATGAAAATAGCTCCTTTTTATTTGGGGGATTAAGTTTTGTTCATCTTGCTATTTCATTGCCTTTGCAATGAAAAACTCCTGTGTAATAAATCTAAACAGTGGCTGAAGTCCAATGTTTATTCAATAATTCAACAGTTATATCTATCTTTCATTAAACAAAAATCAGTAACAGTCACTTGGCTAATGTCTATATTATGCAACTAATCTCCAGAATGTATTTATTCCCCATACTCTTTTTTCTTTTTTCTTATTTGTTTATTTATATTTATATTTATATATTTTTAAAAGATTTTATTTACTTATTTGAGAGAGAGAGCACGAGCAGGGAGGGGAGAGGCAGAAGGAGAAGCAGACTCCCCGATGTGGGACTCGATCCCAGGACCCCAAGATCATGACCTGAGCCGAAGGCAGACGCTTAATAGACTGAGCCACCCAGGCGCCCCTATTTACTGATTGATTGATTGATTGATTTGTTTGTTTGTTTGTTTTTAAAGTAGGCTCCACACCCAGCATGGAGCGCAATGAGGGGCTTGAAACAAGCCTGAGATCAAGACCTGAGCTGAGATGGAGTCGGATGCTTAACTCACTGAACCACCTGGGCGCCCTCCCTGAATAGGTTTGGTAGAAGGAGGGTAATATTTAAAATATTAAAAAGTCAATCAGTCAGAACAGACATCAACAAGCAGAAGAGATACTGCCACACTTGAACGTGGGGGCTGAACCCCCGTGCTGGATAGAAGTGAAAGTGTGCTCTTAGAATTGGGCTGGAGGGACCACTGCTTTTTTGGACATCACCATAGTTTGATGAATAACACATTTGGTTTAGAAAAGAAGGCATAGGTTACAGATCCAGGTTTGCCAAATAATCCCTCTGAGTCCTATTTTCTCTATCTATAAAAATATTCAAAGAATGAGATAATAATTCGGGAAACCCACTGTAAATTTTAGAGCAGAGCAGAATCCATGATATCTTCACAGTCATTAATGACATATTAACATATTTTATTTCTTTATTGTAGACACAATTGGAACTTTTGTTTTTCTCACTTGTATCACATAATGAGTCCAGGAACTGAACTCTGACTAAATGAGGCAGATTTCAGATGCTACACACTGACTTAATAAAAAATCTGTCCCTGTGAGCTATAAATGATGATTGAAACTGCCAACTGTTTAGGAAATTGTCTTCTTCTCGTTATAATGGCCATCTTTGTGTGTGGTGAAATGAGAAGTAGGTGTCATATAAGGTCACAAGGCTCAGAGCAAAGACACACAGTTCCTATGTTAAACTTTTCCAGGGCTGACTGTAATTTGCTGGACATTTACAAATAGTGCTGATAGTTTATTAATCCTATGGAGTTTCGCTATTTTTTTTCTCCATCTCTATTTCACTTTTCTTTCCTCAATATTCTTTGCTCCATTGGGTCACAGTGGAGTTTTCGATTGGTCTCCTAGGCCATTTGACCTCACCTAGGATATTTTGTTGGCACGTCAACTATATTCTCTGAGGTTTTGGATACCAGTAAAGCCGTTTTATACTGCTACAACTTCTAAAATTTTAAGTTTTTGATTTACTTTGCACGTGCTTAAAAATTACCAGCAATTTATATTATTTAAGCAAATGATCAGAAGCTCAGGCAAAGTCTTCATAAAGATTGCACTCTATTAAGCTTTGCATGTTAGAAAAATTCTGAGCTTCATTATAGAAAGCTTACTTATGCAAATGCTGAGAAACTCATGCAATTCTTATTATACTGTATGGACCACCCATCAGTATCAACATTTAAAAAGTACAGTTTGAGAGTCATCTCTGGCTGGAGCGATAAAATTACAGTAATAGCGCTGGGGACAGAATAATGGTTGTAGTAAAAACAATTCTGAATACCCTACAGAGACTGAGGACCCACACAGTGTTTATTTATTCCAAATGCTTAAATAAAATCTTGCCCCAAGAATTTTATCACCAAAACCAATATAGTACCTAAAAACCCAGAGCTTAAGAATTATGTATGTCAGGGGCGCCTGGCTGGCTCAGTCAGAGGAGGGTGTAACTCTTGATCTTGGGGTTATGAGTTCGAACCCCATGTTGGGTGTAGAGATTACTTAAATAAAAATTTTTAAAACTTTAAAAAAAGAATTATTTATGTCAGTTACAGGCCTCATTTATTACTTAGAGCAAATACATGTTTTATATCCTCAAGAGGCTCTTCTCATAAGAATTATTTCATCGTTCTGGCATTGAAGCAATAAGACATCACAGATAGACTCTCGTGTCACCATCTTACTACAAATACATGTACGGTTCATATTTGCTTGTGTTCTTTAAAAAGTACCGACTCATTTTATTTATTTTTATTTATTTATTTTTTTGTTTTTAAAGATTTTATTTATTTGACAGGGAGAGACACAGTGAGAGAGGGAACACAAGCAGGGGGAGTGGGAGAGGGAGAAGCAGGCCTCCCTCGGAGCAGGGAACCCGAGGTGGGGCTCGATCCCAGGACCCCGGGACCACGACATGAGCCAAAGGCAGACGCCCAACAACTGAGCCACCCAGGCACCCCATAAAAGTACCTACTCATTTTATACACAGTGACATACACCATACTAACAGAATTATAATCATATGGTATAATCGTAAATGATTCCTCTTTTCAAGGAAATGATTGAAATGCCTGAATGGACAAAGCTGGGTGATTTCCCACTCTCCCCACCTTCCTTCTCAGGGCTTTATCCCTGGTAGAGAGCATATCAGCACTCCTCCATCAAAAGTAATTATGTACACGCAAACATACACACATACAACACAACATTCTATTTGCATCTTTCTCTCTGTTCTTATGAATGTTTTTATCCTCTCAGTTTGAAGTAATTGATATTTGCTTATAACAACTTATGTCTGCTCTCCGCCATCTTTCATGGTTCCCAAATCAGGAACTACTTTACTTCCCATTATTTTCCTAGACACACTCTTAATTATAGTTCAACCAATTTCCTATATGTTCAAAACAAACAGACAAAAACCAAAACAAACAAACAAAAAACAATTGTTCCATCATCTTCATTTTTGCTCTGCATGTTAATCAGCTACAAGTTACATGATGTTGGGCAAGCCAGCCTCTCTGGGCACCACCTTCTCTTCTGTAAAGCAATTGTTACAAGACCTCATCTGATTGTGAATTGCAATGTTTTCCCCCATAGAACCCCTCACCCCTCACCCCTGGGAGCCCATCCCAGAGCACTGTATAAAAATGGGGTTACTTCACTGTCAGATTTTCATGGCCTCCATTTGAATGTTTTATCTTAAACCAATTTGCATTCCATTTCCCAAAACTTTTTTTAAACTTTATTTATTTATTTATTTTAAGATTTTATTTGACAGAGAGAGACACAGCGAGAGAGGGAACACAAGCAGGGGGAGTGGGAGAGGGAGAAGCAGGCCTCCCGCTGAGCAGGGAGCCCAATGCGGGGCTCGATCCCAGGACCCCGGGATCATGACCTGAACCGAAAGCAGATGCTTAACGACTGAGCCACCCAGGCGCCCCACCATTTCCCAAACTCTTATGTTAATCATTTTGCCTTCTGACTATTGGGTTTGTTTTACTTAGGATTTTGCCTCATCTCTCAGACCAGAAATATTTGCTCCTCTGGGCACAACTCTGATTTCCCTCCAAGTGATCCCTCACTCCCCTTCTTTTGCTATGGTCCCTATCTTTGAATTAGAACCCAGTCTTGGCCACTTCTCTGGTCTTGGACCTTGCATATTTGGCAAAATCTCTTGTGGCCAATGTCCTTACCGGGTTCACCTTGTGAGCAGTGGGAACTTGGCATTATGATTCTGTATTTCTCTTGCGTACAAGCTTTTCTGCTTTTTATACAAATGCTGTCCATCATTGAAGGCTTAGCGCAAGTCCTAACAATTCTATGAAAATTCCCTCTCTTTACTCTATCCGCCCTCATTGATCTTTCTCATTTTGGACTCTTACAATACCCACCTGCATCACATCTGGCTCTAGAGTATAGAATGAATTTTTTAAAAAATTTACTGTAGAGGTTGTTTTGTCAAATTATACCATGCAAGATTCCACTATCCCATATTCCTCACCAAGCCTTGGGGTAATTCTGGTCCTTGGTACTGTTTGTAGGAATAAACTAAACATCTCAGATAGCATTTTCTTCTCTAGACATATTGGCTCTGAGATATTACCAATGAATGTGTATCAATTCATTTTAAGAAAATGTGAAATGAATTCCCAGGAGAGGTAAACATCCTGCTGTTCAGAACACTCTAGCTTGTCAGCTTTAGGTAAAAAACGTGGCATAGAAGCATTCAGAATAAGGGGTAAGTAGCATGTTTAATGAATGGATGGTGGAGATCTTTGGTCTGAGGTCTCCCAGTGGAGGACAGTAGAGGGGAAAATGCCTGATAGCTTATTCTTCAGAAGGAGTAATTTCTACATGGATAAATCTCTTTTGTCCTGTTAAACACTTGATGGATGTTGATGATGATGCATAAATGGGTTAAAGATGGCTTCTGTATATTGACCCCTATGTTGCTTACTTCTTTTTTTTTTTTTTTAAGATTTTGTTTATTTATTTGAGAGAGAGACAGAGAGCATGAGCAGGGGGAGGGTCAGAGGCAGAGGGAGAGTGGAAGCAGACTCCTGGCTGAGCTCCACATGGGGCTCGATCCCAGGACCCTGAGATCATGACCTGAGCCAAAGTCAGATGCTTAATCGACTGAGCCATCCAGGCACCCCTATATTGTTTACTTCTTTGTGACAGGCTAGAACTATGAGCTCAAAGCCCACTGATGCCAATCTTAGTTTTTTTTACACATCTAATTGCTTTAGATATAGCCCAATTAAGCCAATTATAAGCCATTTAGAGCCTGTTGCTTTGCATGCTCCACAAAACTGCACCCAGCATCTGCCAGCCATCATATAAGACTGTAAAAGACCCCAGACCTTGGGGAGCCTGGGTGACTCAGTCGTTAAGCGTCTGCCTTTGGCTCAGGTCATGATCCCAGGGTCCTGGGATTGAGCCCCGCATCGGGCTCCCTGCTCAGCGGTGAGTCTGCTTTTCCCTCTCCCTCTGCCCTTTCTCCTGCTCCTGCTCTCTCTCTCTCTCAAATGAATAAATAAAATCTTAAAAAAAAAAAAAAAAAAGACCCCAGACCACTGCTGCTCTTTGGAGCTCTCTGACCCAGAGACCGCCCCCACCTTGCGGCTGGGTGACATTGCCTCGACATGGGAGTCCCCTCTCTAATTCCCCTGTCCCCTGAGAATTCTCTAGCCCTCTTCTCCTTCTGGGTGGTAGAGCTACGTTTCTGGAAGGTCCGTTCTATGAGAGACTTCTCTCATGCAAGCCCGTTCAGTGCTGCCCAATAAAGCTTGATGTGTAATAATACCATCTCATGGCCCTGGCTCTTCCTTGATCAGCCCTGAAATCCTCAAATTCATCACAGTACACATGGTAAAAGTTAAAGCAGTACAAACATTGTCTCCTTCCCACCTCAGACCTCTAGTCACCCTCTCTAAAGGTAAGTATTATCAATATTACTTGGATATACATCCAGAGATATGCCATTTGCATATATGTGTGTATATGTTGTATTCCTCTCCTGGGGATGCTGTAACAAACTACATAGACTGGGTGGCTTACACAACAGAAATTTCTTTTTTCATTGTTTTGGAGGCTAGAAGTCCAAGATCAAGGTGTCAGCAGATTTGGTTTCTCCTGTGGCCTCTCTCCTTGGCTCGCAGATGAGCACCTGCTGACTGTGTCCTTACATGGTCTTTCCTCTGTGCCTGCCCGTCCCTCGTGTCTCTCTGTGTGACCTAATCTCCTCTTCCTATAAGACATCAGAAGGTTGGATTAGGGCCCACCCTAATGGCCTGATTTTAACTTAATTACCCTTTTAAAAGTCCTATCTCCAAATACAGCCAAAATTCAACCCATAACACACACACACACACACACACACACACACACACACATTTACCTTTAGAAAAATACAGATTTTGCTTTTTGCATTTACAATATGTTGCTGGTCTTTTCATATCAGCAAACAGGGCTACATCTACCTTATTCTTTTAACGGCTGCATAGTAGTTCATCACCTGGATAGTGTATTTTATTTATCCAGAACCCAACTGTTGAGCAATTTGGCAGCTTCCACCTTATATTTCTTTTACCAAAAATGCTACCACAACATCTTCAAAACTATGCTTTCTTTTACAAATGGAGAGATTGCTGTAAGAGAAACTTTTAAGATGGAGACTGCTCAGTCAAGAGATATGTCAATTTTCGTTCAGGTACATATTGTTAATTTCTTCACAAAGAGAGAGTACCAGTTTGTACTCTCATCAACAGGAAAGGTGAAAGTCCCCCAAACCCTTGCTATAATTCAATATTATCAAGTGTTTTCACCTTTGTTAATTGAGCCATTGAAAATGGTATCTTGATATAATTTAATTTGGCTTTCATTGAGAGTGGGGGTTGAACATATTTTCATGTTTGAGGCTGTTTGTATTTCTTGTAAACTACCTGTTTAAATCCTTTATTCACTTTTCCCCATTGAATTGCTGGCCTTTTCCTTAGCAATTTATTTGTTGGAGCTCTACATAAAAGAAAGAAATGAGTCTCTTGTCATATGTGGTTTTAGAGGAAACAAGGTTGCAACATGGCCCTGGAACCCTTGGGTCTACTTGAGCACCTTCCTGGGCAAATGGTTTCTAGAACCAAGGGATCTTGGTCATGGTAATGTGGGCACAGACAGGAAGCATATTTCTATCCCCATACCTTATAATCTGCTGCTATGAATAGGATAACACTGAAAAGCTGAGAAAATTCAGATAATGAACACATTTTGTTGACCTCATGTCAAGCATTTTCCAGAACTTTAATTTTTCTACTAATCACGTGATTTAATCAACCTAGTGCATAATTACAAATTAAATTAATTTAGCTCATAACACACTTGTTTCTTAAAAATTAAAATCTCAATTTTAATCAGTATACCTTCCTGGGAAGTGGGATATAATTCATGTTGCTGGGGTCAAAATTGATGGAATATAGCTCTAAATCTTATTGACCTGAATAGGACCACACTCCCTCTCAATGGGAATTGGCCTTTAGTTATGGAACATTCTTCCTGCCTGGCATCTTCTCTTCTTTCACATCCTAGTTGAAATGCTCTTTCCTCAGAGAAAGCTTCCCTGATGCTTACTCATCCCCTCACCTGATGTAGACCATTCCCATGAGACCCTCAAAGTACTTTATTCTTTCCCTTAAGACCATTGACCACAACTGGAAGTTATACATGTATTTGTTTAGCACATTGTCTGATGTATATTAGACATTCAATTAAAAGTTGAATATATAAAATACAAATTCCTTTGGGTTCTAACATTGTACGATTTTACGAAATGTCAAATTCCAAAGAAGCCATAAATATTTCTTTATCTTATAACTCATGAACTTCCTGTGAATACTTTGCAACAAAAACATGTATGTCTGGATAAACATGACTTTCCCTAGTTTGGGATTTCCATGGATTTCCATCCACGTTCTTGGGGAGACAAGTTATCTGATGCATCTTGGACTCCTGTCCTGTTGATTGCATAGCGACTCTTCTCCATTTGGTACTCTCTACAACGTAGAAGTGAAGAAAGTGTGAAAGAAGGCAATTAATACACCCAGAGCTCTGCTCCAGTGTGTAGGTACAGATTAAATGTCTTTTTTTTTTATTATTTTTATCATTACAACAGACTTTATGATTGCAATAAAGATGTGAGTGGTTTCTTCCAAGATAAACATCTGAAACAGAGAGGCGGGTTACATTCTAATAACCTGTGGCTGCTGTCAGAAATAATTTAATGCTCAGAGCTTTGTTGGCTGACCCACGTCCTTTGAAGAAGTGAAGTATGCTACTCACACCATCATGGCTGCCCAGAATCCACTCATTTATGTGAGGTGCTCTGTAGTGCTGCTCAATGAAGGCAAGAAGCCTGAACTTGGTAATTGAGAATGAATGTCAAGTAGTGTCAAGACGCCTCAATTCATAAGGCTGATAACTCCTTCTGTGATTGCATTTCCATTTTTACAGCTGCTTCAGTGGCCAAGTTTGTCAGCCGTGTTTGGGAAAGTATATATATTATAGGACTCTTGGCACTGTCTGAGAAGAAGCTAGTATTTTTTATTCATTTCTAAGGGTTGTGGAATTTCCCGACTATTACAGAGGTCGATTTTATAAAATTTAGAGAGATGAGAAGAGAGAATTTTTTTTCAAAGACAAGAAATAAGGAAAAGAAAAGGGCTAATCTTTGTGCTACTCTTCTAGCAATCACGAATTTTAAAAACTTTTGACATGGGCAATATATTTCTTTGAGAGGAAGAAACTTCTTGAAATGAAATGAAACTACACAAATGATTAAACAATGGTGAGGAATGAAATCAATTTCTAGAATGTTTTGGAACTATAGTTGTTTAGATAGAATACAATTCCTATTATCTTTGGTATAGAGTCTAGCCCCTCTTTCTGTAAAGAGCTAGAGAGTAAATATCTTAGGCTTTGCCTAAAATGTCTGTGTCTGTAGCAGCTGCCCTGGCATTGACTTCAAAAAGCAGCTGCGGAAAATGTGCAAATGAGTGAGCATGGCTGTGTCCCGATAAAACTTTATTTATAGAAGCTAAAATTAGAATTTCCTATCACTCTATGTGCCATGAATATTCTTTTTCTTTTTATTCTTTTTAACTATTTAAAGATGAAAAAAATCATTCTTAGCTTACATATTGTACAATTGGTGGCACGCTGGACCTGGCCCACGGGCTGTAGCTTGCTGATCCCAGCTAAAACACCGAAGAGATGCTCTGTATCCGTGCTGGAGTCCCTTCCGAAACACTGTTACATCTCATGGATGAGCCACCTCTATGGACAGGAATTGAATTATACTTAGCAGGGTCTTCAGCCAGTGCTTCATGCTTTTGTTGGGCACATAGTGATGTCCGCTGTTATCACCAATTTGCTCCACACACACACATACACACAAAACTGTCTGGGCAAAGTAAATAGATAAAAGCAAGCATGAACTGTCTCAAGGACATCCCCTTCCCTGCCCTACACATCCCTCCAAAAAAATCCCTTTGATTCCCTTGGACTGATCTGGAAGTCAGAGCGAAGCAGAAACCACTGATATTAAGGAATAAACTGAATAAAGATGTTTCCAGTTACCCTGAAGCCAGGGCACCTTCTTAAAGAGTGCAAGTGATAAGAGCAATTTGTAAACCTGCAAAAGTGAAAAGTCAGTTTAACATCATATAATTTATTTATACTAAGATGGTGAATTTCTACCGCCCTCTCCCTAATTACATCAGAGCTTTTCTTACATTGGAAGGTTTTTAAGAGATATTTGGGGTATAAATGCCACATTTGGGAGAGTCTTTTTTTTTCTTCTTATTGTTATATAAATTGTCGTGGTTGGCAAACAGTATCAGAATCAGCCAGGAAAATCTATTGGTGAATTATTTATCTTTTCCCTGAGAGTTGAAATCCAAGATTTAATCTCACATTGGTGAGATTAAAAACAAGAACAAAACATTAAAGTTATTTTCACAGAGTCATTCTGGGTGCCCACTTTATAAAGCTGGAGCTGCTTTGATGGTGTCCCATTTTAAACTTTTCATTATGCACCGACTGCATACCAAGGATGGTAACGATGAGAATCATTCACTGAATTGCAAGACTGACTGCCTAAGAAAAGGAATAATATATAAAGCAAATGCCAAATTGGATCTGATTTTCAGGAGCAAATGCTACTTTTGCATACTGAATTCTAATAGTTGAAGAAAGCAGCTTCAGATTTGGGATGTTTAATAATTCAGAAAATAATTTTGAACGGCAGGGTGTAGCTTTTACAGTTTTGTTGTGCTGGTATTCTCAGAACTTAGAAAGCAAATGACAAAAGTCATATTTGCTTTCATAGTATTTAATGTGCTTTGGGAGGCCCAGATAAAACTCCACGGAGGGTTTGCATAAAAGTTTCAGGCATTTATTTACATATTTCTCAATCACAGAGTCAGCTTATTATTTAGATTTTCCTCAGTAACAAATATCTTGATGATTGAGGAGGTCTTTGGTTTTTACTGGGATGACAGGCATTGTCCAGGTGTCTGAGACTACTTAGCATTTCTATGCCACTTTAGAGATGCTTTCAGACTTTGGGTGGCTAACGAGCTGTGTTTTGTACAACACTAAGGATCTTAATCTGATCAAATGGTGGTGCTGAAAAGCTCCCTCGGTTTTTAATATGATGATCTAATGCTAGGAAATTGCAGTCCCTTGTTATTATACATAGATCAAGACATTCCATTCTGGACATGGACTGTCACCTCTGCAGACCTTATTCTCTTGCTGCAGATCAGAGAATCTTGGGGCCACAGGAGCAAGTTTAAATGTCTTTATTTTGTCCACAAGTATTCCTTCTGCTCACTCCCATCCTGAACACATTTTAGTCCAAAGCATGGCCTTTATAAAAAAGGGAGGATCATGTAGTTCCAATTGCAAATCACATTATCAATGGATAACTAAATAATTCCTATGAATGACATGAACTAGATTCATTTTTAAATGCTGCTTTGTTGAGAAGCTTTCCATTCACCTTAGGCTTTTTATATTCTTTATCTGTAGATGATGGGGCCAGTACATATTGATCATAGTGGGTCGTCATTGTCTTGATTAGAAAGTACTCATGAGTCCTCTGAAATCTCACATAACTTAGGTGAAAGAGTCAGCATTTGGTAAGTCCCTAAAGTGCCTCCATTAGCTTGTTCCCCAGTTTAATGCTTGCTCTGCCCATTCCTTCTAGCCATTTCTAGCAGTTCTTGTCATGAGGTATTTTTATTTTCAGGTAGGTTTCCTGCTTCTGGTCATTGCAAAAACTCTTTCACTTATCCATCATCCGGGTGATAAATATGATATCATACTATATGTTATGACATCATCTTTAGGTGAGTTAGATTCAAGAGAGTCCTATTAAAGCGGATCATGATCATAAATAATATCAATCTTCCTGAAAACAGCTTACCTGAGAGCAGCTAAATATGTCCTAATTGAAACAAATCCAATGCAGAGGTTTTTACCTGGTGAGTTTATAAACTGGCTCACCCCTTCTTCCAAAGCTTATTCTCTCTTTTAATCTTATAGTAGATTTTTTGGTGATTTAAAAAGACTTTCTTGGTGTGTCATGTACAAAAGAGGATTTTTTTTTTTTTGTAAAATAGAGCTAACCTTAGCATCTCTAAGAAATTAAATAGTTTTGTTTCTTAAGTTCCACAGATGAGTGAAATCATATGGTTTTTGTCTCTCTCTGACTGACTTATTTCACTTAGCATAATACACTCTAGTAGAAAGAAAAAAATTGAATGTTTTTTTGCCATTTCGTTATATAATTTAGATGGTTTGGGATTTTTTAAGCCCTCATATTCTTAGTATTTAAATGCAAGCTTTCTCTTTTAGCATCCCCAATATTACATTATAACATTAATACAGTTAATGTGAAATAAACAAACAACATGGGTTCAATTATGTAGGTAGATCGTGGGCATCAAAGACAGGTTTTCTTTCTTTTCCAGTTCTTCGAGGTGGGTTTGTTTTTTTTTTTTTTTTCTATTACAAAGAGAAAGAGAACTTAAGTAAAAATTGGAGGTTGCTGCAGCTGTTAAAAGCTCTCTGAAGCCCATTGAGCAAGAACAGAGCTGTTGAATAATGCAGACAAGATAATGAACAGCAGACAAATGATCCCAGGAGGCTCCCCGCTGGGTAAAGGGAGTGTATACTTAGAGGCTAGATTTATTATCCTAACATCTTTTCTGGTGACCTCCAATTTATTGGAAATACCTGTGACATTTATAAACTCTGGGCTCTTCCCCTTCAACCAATGCCAAACTTGCAATCCCTACCGTAGCTCCTTGAAGTCACATAGCAAAGTTTAAAAATCCCAAACTTCCTCTTTGAAAGAAGAAAACTGAGACTTAACTAATCTTGTAAATTACAGAGAAAAGAATCAGCAATGTGACGTGGCTCCCTAGACTAAAGGAAAGCCTTCTAGATAGAAGGTTTTCTTATTTACTAGAAATTGCCAATAAAGGTTACCCCCTAACTGATCTGATAATGCAGTACTTCAGAGGTACAATTTATGCCCAGCCAAATTTGGGCCATTTTCTAACAAAGACAAAATTGTGAGATATATGGTATTGTGGAATTATAAATCAGCTTTGTTTTAAAATGAGCATTCCTAAAGACAGCTCTTAATGCATAATTTATTCTTTGAATGTAATTCTTTCATACAATCTCACAGTCAAGTTCAGGGTGAACTTTAATTTGGGATTGAAGGAATCATTCCATAAAGGAGAAGAATAGTTTCCAAAGCCATCAGTCATATAGTTTTGGGAATCTTTGAAATATCTTAATGAGTTCCTAAGATACCTGATCCATTTTTTTTTTTTTAATTCTACATTGTTGGTTTCTTCACTGCTTCTTAGGAAAAACAAAACCAACACAACCCTATAACTTTAAACCTTAATTGTCCTGACCTCCCAGGACAGTTTACCTTATCGAGGATTTAGAGCTTAACATATACTAATAATGCCTGTATGTTAATTTAAGATAGCAAAATTCTGAAGATCTTTGTTGTTTGAAAGGTACTACTATAAATATTTATTTATATTTGTATCCATGATTTCAGTCATATTAAGAAAAAATGGGAATTTTTAAGTTAATATTAAGTGACAATGTTTAAATCATCAAAAATCTTTTGGGAGGGCATTTGTATATGCGAATAAATGAAATGGAAAGGTTTTGGTTTGCAAAAGTGATTGAACTGAATGAGATGAAATGTAAACTTGGAATAGTTGGGTGTTTTCCCTATCCTCCTGAGAAATACTGAAAGAAGAAAATCATGGTGGGGTCTTGCAGAAGACTGTCAGAGGCGGTAGGTTCTTTTTTAAAAAGATTTTGATATTTATTTGAGAGAGAAAGAGAGAGAGAGAGCATGAGCACGGTGGGGGTGGGGAGAGGCAGAAGGAGAGGAAGAGGGAGAAGCAGACTCCCTGCTGAGCAGGGAGCCCAACACAGGGTTCAATTCCCAGGACCCTGGGATCATGACCTGAGCTGAAGTCAGATGCTTAACCGACTGAGCCACCCAGGCACCCCAGAGGGGGTGGGATTCTGAATAACAATTAGATGAATTAAACTTATTAGAGCTGAGATAAGATGTTTTCCATTATAGTGTGTTAGGTGCTGAAACAGCACATCAATGGCTTAAGTAAGTATATGGCTTTCAATGCCTAGCAAATAGTACCACAAAATAATGAAGCCCATGTCTATATGAATCCTTTGGTAGTTTTTTTTCTTTTTTCTTTTTTGACTTCTATAATGATGGAATTCTGAATTCTTGACCAGTTGATGTCTAATTATTTGAATCATGTTAATGAGTTGATTGGATTGACTACTTGCTACTGTCACTGAGGATACCACAATAATTTCTGAATAGTCAAACTAACAGTGCGCATAAATCCAATCATAGACATTGAGCAGCAAATTGTATGAAGAGATATAATTAAGCCTCTAGAAGTATATCATGTATACTGTATATATTCCTGCTAATTAAATAAAATGGTAAAATAGAAAAAAATTAAATGTGTTGAAGCTTATAAAATTGTATAAACTCATTCATTCATTTATTCAATAATTGTTTAGCACCTACTATGAACAGGCACTGTTTTAGACAACAGGGATTCTATGGTGAAGAAGATCTACAGGATCCTTGTTCTCATGGAACTTATATTTTAGAGTGAGAAAGGACAATAAATATGTACATATAAAATGGACATTCATTCATTCAATCGACACACATTTGTCGTATAACAACTCGGTGCTGAGTACTGGAGATAGAAGAACAAAATAACATCACTGCTCTTGAGGAGTTCATAATCTCTTGGGGAAACAGATAGTCAGACAAAAGCATTACAATATTTTGCTGAAGGTGCATCTAAGATAAGACTTCCAGTTAAATATGTAAATTAAATATGTGTATTTATCTTATCTTCCTCCTTTTTGGTGCCTCAAGAAAATGATAGCAAAGAATACATAAACTCATAAGAGCAAAGAGAACAGGAGGGAAATGATAGAAGAGATAACAAGTTTTTTGAAATTGAAGAGAGGATAGATAACCAGTGCTAAATGATTTAACCCACCAGAGAAAAGCTGGAATCTAAACTCATAGGGATGGAAACCCCCCAAAAGCAGGCAAAGCCCAGCAGGGAACCCTGAAAAGGTCAGACAATAGGAACCTCTAATTGGATTGTTTGCCTTCTTATTAAGTTGCAAGAGTTCTTTGTATATTCTGGAAACAAACACTTTATCAAATATGTGTTGTGAATATTTTTCCTAGTGGGTGGCATGTCTTTTCATTTCCTTTAACTGTGTCTTTGGAAGAGCAGAGGTTTTTAGTTTTGATGAAGTCTATTTACATATTTATTTACATATTTACATATTTATTTATTTGCTTTGTATTGCCTATCTAAGAAATCTTTATGTATCCCAATGTTGCACAGATTTTGTTCTGTTTTCTGCTAAGCATTTTATAGTTTTACTTCATATCCCTTAGAACTGGAATGTTCATTAGCCTTATGTGGTTCTTGAGCACTTGAAATCTGGCTAGTCCAAATTGAGACATAAATCCTGAAAATGTAAAATACATGACAAACAGAAGATTGAATATCTCACTGATGTTTTTATACTGATTATATATTGAAATGACAATATTTTTTGTAAATTAGGTTAAATAAATAATATTGATAAAATTAATTCACTTTCTTTTAAAATCTAAAAAAATTGTGACCAGAACACTTAGAATTACATATGAGGCTCACATTTATGGTATAAGTTATTTTCTATTGGGCAGGGATGATTTAGACACCTTTCCTTTCACTTACCACATCTTTTACTCTGACCCCAAGCAGCCAACAACTATTCCTCCACCATACTGGTAGAAGGCAGTATGTTTCACAACAAAGAGCTTGAATCAGAAAAGCTCCAGACTTAGGAGCATCAAGGCCAACTATTGAAAATAGAGGGATCAAGAAAAATTTGACATATAAAACAATAAGCTCCTTAATCCCTTTCCCATGCTAGATTTGTGAAAACTGGCATACAGATATATTCTGCCATACAGAATGCTGGAGAATTTTTGTCTGAGGAGCCAAACTTGACCAAGGGGAAAAAACTTACATATACTGATATTTGGGAGTGCTCACATCTACCCAAATCCTGATCACTGGTCAATGAAGACCAAAGCTCCACACATTCACAAAGAAATTACAATTATCATTTTAAAGCCTCAGTCTGGACAGTAAGAGATCATCAGACATTTGAGGAAAGCCTCAAAGTGAAAGCCAGAGACCAAAATAAAAAGAAAGAAATAAAAAGAAAGAAATAAAATCAGAGGACATAAAAAAATTCACTAGCAGAAAGAGTATTCAAAGAACTCCATAATTATTTTCCTCAGAGGAATAAGATATGCCTTCCATGAAAGAAGAACAGGAGGCTATAAAAGGAAACATTCTGTCAACAAGAATATTAAAAATTAAAAGCATAGGAGAGATTAAAAATTCAAAGAAGAGTATGAAGGTAAATCCAAGGAAATATTCTAGATGGCGAAACAAAGAGAAAAAAGAAAAAAAAAGCATCAGTCTATGTGGTCCAATATTTATATAAATTGTAAGCACTTCTTGAAATAACAGAAAAAAGAGATGGGATGAAATCATCAAAGAAATACATTTTTAAATTCCTAGATCTGAAGAACATAAGTCCAGACTGAAAAATCTATTGAGAGTTTAGCACAGCAAATGAAAAAAGACCCACTTATCCCACATCAAAGCACATAATTGTGAAATTTCAGTACATTAGAAAAAGAAAATTCTGAAAGCTATTGAATGTAACCAAACAAAAACAACTCATAAAGGATCAATTATTAGAATGTCATTGAATTTCACACTGCAACATTGGAAACTAGAAAACAGTGGAGGAATGTCTTCAAAATCCTGAAGAAAAATGGCTTCCAGTTTAGGTTTCAATACCCAGAAAAACTATCCATCAAGTGAGGTGGGAGAGGTTTACAGATATTGAATGTTTCCCAAATTTATTCTCATGCACCCTTTCTCAGAAAGCTCTTAGAGGATATATCCCACTAAAAGAAGAAAGCAAACCAAGAAAGAAGGAGTATAGGATCAAAAAAATGGAGGATATAAGACCTAGAATGGTAAAAGCGATCTCAGGATAACAATTGTGCCGCAGTCCAGAGTAGAGCAGGAGGAAAGTGAGCTCCAAGAGGGATATATCCCAGAAAGAAAAAAAAAAAAAAGATAAACTATATGTCTGATGTACTTGGGCATATCAAAAGATTTTTTCTTCTTTTAGAAAGTTTGGGAATGAATTGGTAATTGACTCACAGAAATGAACAAAATTTGGACAGAAAATGATGCAATCATTAAGTGTAGGGGGAAAAAGCATGCAAGACAGGAAAGGAATCACAGTATTTGATGTACTCCACTGTGAATAATATTTACATAGTTATCATCATGTAAATATAGAATATCTAATAAAAACAGGGTTATATATAATTTGTTTAGATAAAGGAATAAAAGTATATGTTGGGTGGGGCCATGGTATGTAAGAGAACCAAAATTTATAAACTGTCAGTAAATAATACCTAAAAACTGAAATATTAGAAGAGCTAAAGAAATTGAAATGATTATCATTGGAAAAGTCTACCCATTGTTATCTATGGTTCATACAAGTCAACTCTTGGGGCCCAGGGTAGCAGAACAGAGAAAGATGAGGAGAAGGATGAAGAGTGAATCTAGAAGAGCAAAGAGAAGACACCAAGTACAGGAAATTCCAGAGAAGAATGGGAAAGATGATTTTAAAAATCGAGTCATAATGATGGGGCTCCTCGCTCAGTGGGGAGTCTGCTTGAGATTTTCTCTCTCCCTCTCCCTATGCCCCTCCCCCCACTCACGCTCTCTAAAAATAAAATAAAAAATAAAAATTAGAAAAATGAGTCATAATGGAAAGGAATACTAAAATAATCAGAATTCTTAATCCTAGAGGACAAAATGATTGATAAGAATTCCAGAATATAAAGTTTCTAGACTAGAAAATACCTATTTTATATGGTTTAAAAAAAAACTTAGAGAAAAAAAAATTTTTTAACTTAGAATATAATGAAATGGGTTTTAATTCTGTAGATGAGATAATATAATCTAACAAAATCTAAGTCTGCAAGACTCATTAAACACTTGAATGATTCCTTGGGAAGGTGTTGGGCCTTTTATCATGATACTGATAAATTTCTCGAGACTTATTTAAATCTTTCCCCTTTTAAAGGCAAGAAGGGTATACCAAACAACCCTTGCAGTTCTAAAATTTTTTCATTGTGTAGCCAAGTTGAGAGCCATGGTGTTTTTTGAGGCATTTGTAATATCATTAGTTCTATTAGTTATCTGTTGTTATGTAACAAATTACCACAAACTTAGTGGCTTAAGACAACACATACTCATTATGTCACAGTTTTCGTAGATCAGGAGTTTGGGCATGGTTTAGCTGGTCCTCTGTTCAGGGTCTCACAAGACTGCATTCAAGGTGTCAGATGGGCTATATTCTCATTCGGAGTTCAACTGGGGAAGATTTTGCTTCCAAGCTCATTCTGATGTCACCAGAATTTATTCCCACATGGATGCATGACTGAGGGCCCCAGCATTTTGCTAGCTGTTGGCTGGAGGTCGCTTTCAGATCCTAGAAGCTGACTCAAGTTCCTTGCCATGTGGGCTTCCTCAATATGACTGCTTACCTCATCAAGCCAGGAAGGAGAATCACTCGAGTCTGCTAGGATGGAGTCTTAGGTAACATAGCATAATCATCGGAGGTCTAGCCCATCACCATTGTCATACTCTGTTTGTTAGGAGCGGGTCACAGGTCCTGCCTGCACTCAAGGGGAGGGGATTATATGACGGCCTGGATGCCAGGAGGTGGGAAATCAGTGGGGGCCCCGGGAGGGGTGTCTTCCACAGAGGTGTATGAAAAATAGAGGAAAAGTTAACAATTGCTGAACCTTGGTGTGCAAATGTCGTGTTTAACATAATAGTTTCTCTACTCATACATATTTCAAATATTTTATTTTATTTTATTTTTTAAAGATTTTATTTATTTATTTGAGACAGAGAGAATGAGAGAGAGCACATGAGAGGGGGGAGGGTCAGAGGGAGAAGCAGACTCCCTGCTGAGCAGGAAGCCCGATGCGGGACTCGATCCCAGGACTCCAGGATCATGACCTGAGCCGAAGGCAGTCGCTTAACCAACTGAGCCACCCAGGCGCCCTCAAATATTTTAAAGTCAAAAGGTAGTTTATTGACAACTCAGAAATCCACTTTACTCTGTCCTCATTGTCCATCTGACTTACAGTGTGGTGGAAACCGATTCGATGGTTGTGCGTGGTGTCCATCTTATTTTGCATGCCTAGCACAGTGCCTGACTCGTAGAAGCTTATCACCGAGCGACTGATGACCAAAAGAATTCCCTAAAAGGTTTCAAAAATCACTTATAAATCCACAAATTCTTCTCCAGTCAGATCTGCCACATCGCTAACGATTGTTACTGTTGTAACTGTCGCCCTGTACTAACAATAAAAACGAAAATGTATTGAATGCTTACTCTGTCCCACACAGTGGTCAACGTGCTGTACTGTACATGTTTTTAACATTTTCATTCTGGCAACAATGCTAAGAAGGTAATTATATGTTTTAAGAGCCGGGAGGCCCTCCTCAAATCCTATGGTGGTACGTTTTATACTCAAGAGAGCTGAAATTTAAACATAGCATTTATCCTCGTACAACTTCCTTCGCATGAACAATTCACTCTTTCTTCTTATTTCCTCTTGCAAGGTGCTGCCAGCCGAGGGGAGCTCTAACGTTAACATTAAACCATCTTTTTTCCTTTGACCTCAGGTGTTCAACAGGTCTTTGCCGGTTGCACAAAAAGTAGCCTTTCATATTTAAAACAGGCACGATTATTTTATGCAGATCTTAAAATGTATTTATAAATAATCATGCATTCAAACATATTAAGTCATTTAGAACTGTAATTAGTCATTGTCAAGTCCTGGCAAACAGCAGGGTTCTAATTGGAAAGCAGTGTTTGCCCTCCTTGTGCCTCAATGAAACTTTCAGAGAAGGACAGCATGTGCTTCTTAATCTGTTTTTCTAACAGCTAGTAGCAAATCAATGAAGATGAGGCTGGTGGGTATGATAAATTAATATGCACACTGACAACTTATAACCGCGCAATTGCTTAGGGAATTACTATGCGACTATATCCAAGTAATTATATGTTTTAAATGATTTATCTCAATTTGTTAACAATACATCCCTAAAATGGAAATAAAAAGAGAGAAAATGCAAATAGCATGTTATACCAACTTTATGTTGAACTTATTAAGAGGTTGCCCTTTTAATGAAGAATTTAATGAATTAAGAGGTTTGTTATGAATAAGCATTCTTACTACTTGTTAAGTATTTGTCACCACAGACCTGTCATAGTTATTCTAATTATGATTAATACCTTATCTTGAATTCCATCTCCATTCACATTTCAGTAACAAATGTAACTTCTATTATATGATCAAGGTTCATGAAAACAGGGTGATTTGCCTATGACCTTATATTTTATTCATTTTTACATTCATATTGAACAGATTTCTCTGAAAGTTAACCTTATGAATCTTTTAATTTTTAAAGTGCATTTTATCCTTGACATGCTTTCCAACCCTTTACTCTGTTCCAAATCATGGTTGTGTACTCAAGACAAATGAAAAATCCTAACATTTTGATTATCCTCATGTATATCTAGAAGCTGCTACTCTGAGGTATTGTTTAAAAATATTTTTCATCTGCTATGGAAAGAGTACTTTAATTCTCAAGCTTTGCTAATCTCAATATGGAAGACACAGGTTTCTGAAGTTCAGAAAATCATGCATTAGAATGCAAGGTCTGAATTTTATTGTAGTCTATATGCTTAAAATGGGGCAAAAATGGAGGGTTTTGGTTTTTTTTTTTTAGTGGTTTACTATAATGCACAATCCATATTAAAGTATATATTACATTTCTCTTCTTTTTTAGTTCTTTTTTTTCCTTTAATCCACTCCCCTCTTTCGTTAACTTGTCTTCCTTTTCTTCTGTTTTATCCTGTTTCTGTCCCCATTTATTCCCTGTCTGTTAATTTCTTCTCCATCTTTATTTCATTCCCTTTTCTGCAGCTTTCCTCTGTCCCCGTTCTCTCGACAGATGTGTGCTCACCATCTCCCTCCTCCTCTTTGTACTATTTCTCTCCACCCTTTGCTTTCTGGCCCCGTTCACCTCCCTCTAGGGAGTTTGTGCTCCCCACCTGAATAAAAGGCAGGCTACAAGCCATCTTTGCATTTGATTGTTGTGGTTTTAAGAGTCCTCGATTCTTTACAGCAGGTGTTAAAAATTCTGGAAGGGAATAAAAATAATATCTTCTTTTTCTACCCTTTTATTAAACCAAGAGAGGGTCTCTACAAGAGTATAATGTGCTACGTTAACTAATAAGCTCTCTGGAATCACCGTGAAAATTAGGCCAATTAGTTTTTGGCAAATAAGAAATAAGAATAATAGTAACAATGGCCCATAAGAAAACCAGATCATTTATCAAACATGAAGTCCGCTCTCCTAAGGGTTGGATATCACTGAGGGGCAGCTTCTTTCGCAGAAGGAAGCTCTCTGGTCCCCAGAGTCACTGGATCCTTCTCAATCTCTGGTGTTGATGAGGAACACTCCACACACATCATCAAAGCATTTATAGTAAGCCAGGTAGCACGAGCCAAGTGTATGCAAATCAGAGAAATGAACCCTCTCCTGAGGTCTTCCAAATCACTCAATTCTTGAAGCAATTAGCAGGTAGTCTATTTCCCCTTAAACTAGATGCATTTACATTTTCTTCATCATTTGAAGCATGTCTTCACACATTTCAGGTTCTCCATTATAAGCAGAGATAAGTACTATGCACTTATTGTTGAATCCGGTGGAATAAAGTCAAACACTCGTGTATGCAATATTCTAATGTTGTAAAGATCTGATGAGTTTTCCCTTCAAAAAAATGCCACAAAACAGACTACATTTTAATTACATTTTCTCAGAGGTATCTGGGGGAAGGAGGGTCATGTGTTTAAGAGTGTTTAATGTACTTAAAAATTATATCTTCTAGCAGTCTCCAGTACAGATTTAATAGGTCTGATCTTTTGAAATGAATCCTATATCATATTTATGATGATGTCTTCTTTGAGAAATGAGGCTAAATCTAATGAGAGATGATTCCTTTGCTGAGAGTGACAATTACATCACTTGAACCAACACGTCAACAGCGATCTCTTCTTGCTGACAATAAACTAGTTGCTTTGGAAATAAATTACATGGTTTTTTTTTTTATTTTAATGTTTTAATTTCAAGTTTTTGGTTGTCATTTGTGAAAGGCCAGATCTAACTTAGGTGTGCCCATAATCATGAAAAACAGAGGAAACGGAAAATCGAAAGTCAGAGATAAACCAGCATTCCTCATTCACCATCACTTTCAACTTCTCTAAACACCAAATCTTTCCTCTAAATCCGAATAAATGAACAGAATTAGTAAATATGGAGCCTCTAGCACATGGCAGGCTCTGCTACAACTGACCTGCTTTTCTCAAATCCTGCTCTTTCTTCTACAGATCCACTGTAGTAAGAGCTAGTGAACCTGAAGTAGCTAAAGGTACCAAAGGCAAGGAAACAAAGTCCTATGTGTTTCATCATCTTCTATAGTATAAAAATCTGATTTAATGTTACGTAGTCCAGATTTTTGAGTGTTTAACACCAGAAAGACTTAAAAAGCTAACTCTTTGTTCAAGGAAAAGGGTAATGGGAAGCATAATTCACAGTTCCAGCTGGGCCAAACTGACACAGTACAAAGCCACCAGAGTTGGTAAAATATGTACTAGTCAATGAATAATGTTGGGACAACTGGCCAGGAAAATGTAAATTTAAAAACTCAAAATCCTCATGTAATTTCTAATATCATTATAAATTCTAGATGGACATGTTGAATCACAAAAACAAAATTTGTTCCTCCTACCTCCTTAAATGTAAATTTAAAAACTCAAAATCCTCATGTAATTTCTAATATCATTATAAATTCTAGATAGACATGTTGAATCACAAAAACAAAATTTGTTCCTCCTACCAATTTAAAATCAAACAAAATTTGATTTTAAAAATGGGGTTTCAAATCATGGGTTTTTAAAAATTTCTATGAAGATGTTAATACAACTGCAGAAAACATTAAGTAAAATATTGCTTATATCTTGTCTAAATAACAAACGAAATGGAAGGAGCCTGCCCCGAGTCACGTGCCTACAAGATGGCTACCCTTGGTGCTGGCCGCAGAAAGATGTTAAAATGTTGGTCTGCCCGAAGACACGAACAGACACTTCCCCAAAGAAGACATACAAAAGGCCAACAGACACATGAAAAAATGCTCCACATCACTTCGCATCAGGGAAATACAAATCAAAACCACAATGAGATACCACCTCACACCAGTCAGAATGGCTAATTAACAAGTCAGGAACTGACAGATGTTGGCGGGGATGCGGAGAAAGGGGAACCCTCCTACACTGTTGGTGGGAATGCAAGCTGGTGCAGCCACTCTGGAAAACAGTATGGAGGTTCCTTAAGAAGTTAAAAAGAGAGCTACCCTGTGACCCACAAATTGCACTACTAGGTATTTACCCCAAAGATAAAATGTAGTGATCCGAAGGGATGCATGTACCCCCGTGTTTATAGCAACAATGTCCACAATAGCCAAACTATGGAAAGAGCCCAGATGTCCATCGACAGATGAATGGATAAAGAAGATGTGGTATATATATACAATGGAATATTATGCAGCCATCCGAAAGGATGAATACCTACCATTTACATTGATGTGGTTGGAACTGGAGGGTATTATGCTGAGTGAAATAAGTCAATCAGAGAAAGACAATGATCATATGGTTTCACTCATATGTGGAATATAACAAATAGCACAGAGGATCATAGGGAAGGGAGGGAAAACTGGGAAGAAATCAGAGAGAGTGATAATCCATGAGAGACTCTTAACTATAGGTAACAAACTGAGGATTGTTGGAGGGCGGTGGGTGGGGGCTGGGGTAACTGGGTGATGGGCATCAAGGAGGGCACCTGATGTGATGAGCACTGGGTGTATGCAAATGATGAATTTTTGAACTCCACAGCTGAAACTAATGACGTGCTATATGTTGGCTAATTGAATTTAAATTAAAAAAAAAATGTTGGCCTGCCCTAAAATCCGATTTTCAAAGTGTGAGACAAACAGTATGTCCCATGTAGTGGGTCCCATGTAGTGACTCCAGGTGCTACCACATACAGCAAAACTCATCCAGTCAGGCCCTCCCCAAAACTGGCTTAATGATTTCGGAAGAGGTCATGAGACACCTCAGAAAAGATAAACTGATTGATCACCTGATTGTTTTACATTATGTGTAGGTTTCAACACAGTGGCGAAAAAAAAAACCCACCATTCTTATTTTGGAATCAAACTGCTTCAGAACTAAAAAAGAAAAAAGTGCCATGAGAAAAATAGCAGCCAAGTTAAACAGGACCTTTTCTTTCTTTTTTTTTCTTTTTTCTTTTTTTTTTTGCTAAAACTGTGACTTGTTTAGGATTTACCTTTGATTTTACAAGTTCAAATTATCTCTGTGCTTTAAAACCATTTGCCTTGAGAAAGAGGGGCTTAATTAGTGATGACATTTAATGTGCTTCAGAGTGTTTGAAAATCACGGACAGTTTAGATAGGGATAACTTATAATGATGAAGTACAAAGCACCTGACACAGAGCTGGTCCCCAGAACCAGTCTGTAGGTGCAGAGGAGATGGGCATCATTAGGTCACTCTTATCTAATCCTGTTGTTGCTAGTAAGTAAAATCCTAAGTCTTCTTTTTTTTTCATATACATATCTATTTATTAATACCTGGTTAAATAAAATTAGTAGCTGTAAAGCAAGATTTGTGAAAGATATTGAAATACAAGACATGCAAAATGCAATGTTACAGCAAAAACCTTGTATCTTGTATTAAGTGACATAGTTTTGGGATTGGTATTATAATATTTAACAGTGACACATACATCACAAGATACAGTAGAGCCTAAAAATCATGTCTGAAGCTTATTAAGTTATATTTTTCTTTTTTTTTAATTTAAATTCAATTAGCCTATGTATTCTATGCTCAACTGCATTTGCTGGGAAGATATTAGCTTGACTGACATCCCAATGGACTGACACCAGGCATCGCTGTCATGTGGGCTTGATAAGAGCAGAATAGCAAGTCAAAGTATATCTTACCTTTTTTTCTTTTCTCTTTTTTTTTTATTAAAGAGCCATTAGATGCTTATTTTGTAAAAAAAAAAAAATAGCATTGATATATTACTAGAATGTTAAAACTCTATACCTTAGTCTTTTACTAATAAAATATTTACATCAAATATTTACTTAAAAGTAGGATTCTAGATTGTTACCACAAATTGATAATACCATGCTCTATACTTTATAACTTACTCCATTTTGAAAGGTAATAATGTTCATTTAGTACTAATATCCTATTGAGATGATTTGTGAATAACGAATTAAAAAGTGGGGAAAAAAATTAAAAAAAAAAAAAGAGCCAAGGTAATGGCTTCTTTTGAGAACATTGAAAATAAATTATCTCTTATTAAAATGCAAATTTAGAAAGGCCTTTGTTTAATTTTGTAGATCTCCATTCAAAAGGTGAAATTAGGATATCTGTAATCTCTTTAATTTTTTAATTAGAAGCCTCTTTCCCATAAGTATTGGTATTTTATCCATAAATTCTTCATTGCCCATTAAAATTTTTTAAATTCTTAATTGAAGTATAGTTGACATAAAATGTTAGTTTCAGATATACAACCTAGGGAGTCAACAATTCTATACATTACAAAATGCTTACTGTGGTAAAGGTATTACAATATCATTAACCATATTCCTGATGCTATACTTTTCATCCCCATGACTTATTTAAAGTATATCTTATTTTTGACTGTATTCAGTTTTACCACTGCATAAAAGAAAAAGAAAAAGGGTGTCCTTCAGGCTGCAGGCAGTTGGAGAAGTGTTATTGGAAAAGGAAACAGTAAAAATATCCTACAGTACCATGGGACAGAAAGAAACATTTCATTTTTTAATGAATTATATCTATTTTATTATTTCTACTATTTTTATGTTCTCCTTCTAAAAAGTCTTGCATTTGTATATCTTAAGAATGTACAATAATTTAACTTGAAAGAATTTTAAATCTAACAGAATTTTTCAGAAGAATTCAAATAAATCGCTGTATCAAAAGATAGAAACGTCATAACATACTGTTATATTTTCTCACACATACTACTTATTTAATTCGTCCTATTAATCACTTGTGATTTCACTAACAAGGCTTATCACTGTTTTATTTTTAAATAACAGCATTTATTTAGCATAAAAGTAAATAATACCAAATATACAATTTCAAATAATTATCTATTTTTCATATTCTTATGTTGAAGTATTAAGTCATGGGGATGAAAAAAAGCATAGGGAATTTATGTATACTTATTTATTATATATTATGCTATTATGTTTTGGGGGTTTTTAAAAATCTGTACATCTGTGCCCTGGGTTAGCTCTCTAAGAAGTTACTCACCCTCCCAGCCAGAATTCTTACCTGTCAGTTCAGAGCTCCCAGAGTGCATGGCCCAATATAGAGATACGGGTAGAAGCTGCTTTCCCTTTTACGACCTAGCCTTGGAAATCAAACATTGTCACTTCTGCTGTCATCTGTTCTTTAGAAGCCAATCACTATGTCTGGAAGAATCAGACTATCTTATGGTAAGAGGAGTGTCACATTGTAAATATATTTTAAAACTACCACCAAATATGAAGAATACAGTCATTCATCTATGTTTGGTAGGCAAATAAAGTGATCTACTCTTTTTGGAGAGCAACTTGGAAATACCTATCAAAATGAAAAGCAATTCTAGGGACACCTGTGTGGCTCAGGCGGTTAAGCATCTGCCTTCGGCTCAGGTCATGATCCCAGGGTCCTGGGATCGAGCCCCGCATTGGGCTCCCTGCTCAGTGGGGAGCCTGCTTCTCCCTCTCCCACTCCCCCTGCTTGTGCTCTCTCTCTCTCTGGCAAGTAAATAAATAAAATCTTTAAAAAAAAAATAAAAAGAAAAGTAATTATATTTCTAGGAGCTTAGGGTATGAACATACACACACACAAAAAAGCCATATGTTTTCATTTGAGGTTTCCCTACCCTACCCTGAGTTTTGATTTTGAAAATATTCAAAACTACAGAAACTATTGTGGAAGACTAGACGTGGGAACAAATTATTCGACACTCTTCTCATTGAGACCAAGGGTTTCTTTCCCCTTCCTTTGAATCTGAGCTACTGAGACTTCTTTGAGCAGAAGAAAATGGCAGACATTACCCTGTAGCAGTTCTGAGCCTAGCTTTTAAGAGGAGTGGTTATTTCTGGTATGGTTTCTTGAAGCTTTGAGCCATCACCTAAGTTCAACTACCCTGGTGGAGAGACAATGCAGAGAGAACTTGGGATTACATGGAGAGGTAGAGGGTTCCAGCTAAATCCAGCCTTTCATCCATCCCCACCAGCCATGGTTTGGATTCTCTGGAACAGCCCATCCATCAGCTGAAAGCCACAGAGGGACTCCGGGTAATGCCACAGAGAGTAGAACAATCATGCATCCAAGCCCTTCCCAAATTCTTGATCCACAAGATGGTGAAATATAATAGAATGGTGATATTTTTTTAGCCACTAAGGTTTGGATTTGTGTGATATTCAGAATAAATAGTCAGGACAGCTCTATACCCTTCACTTGTATTCTTCAACTGTCAACCTTTTGTCACATTTGTGCTCTCTCTGTCTCTGTCTCTGTCTCTGTCTCACACACACACACACTCTCTCTCTCTTTTTGCCTGAATCATCTGAAAGTAACTTGTAAATATCACAACACTTCAGCTCTAAATATTTCAGCATGAATTCTCCTTCATAATCGTGATACCATTATAGTTCTCAAGATATTTAAGATAAACACAATAACATTATCTAATATATAGTTCACATTCAGATTTCACCAGTTACTCTGATAATGTCTTTATACAGCTTTTTAAAAAATCTAGAATCCAATCTAAGATTACCCATAGCATTTAGTTGTCACTTTTTTTTAGTCTTGTTTTAATCTAGGACAATAAGCTCCTGCCTTTTTTATCTTTCATATTATTGATACTTTTGAGGGGTCCAGAGCAGTTGTCTTGTAGAATATTCTGCCATTTGGATTTGAAAATTTATTTTCTCATGAGTATCTTAGGGTTAGACATTTGTGGTAGGACTACAATATGGGGTGATATGCACTTTCCATTATATCGTATGAGGAGGCACAGAGTGACAGCTTGTCCCATCATTGATCATGCCAAGTTTGATGACTTGATTAAGGTGATGTGCCCAAGATTTCTCCATTGTAAAGATATATATTTCCTTTTATAATTAATAAGGATTCTGTAGCGTCATACTTCGAGACTGTGTGAATATCATATTCCCTGACAACATTTCATCAAATTGTTTTTTTTTAAGATTTTATTTATTTATTTGAGAGAGAGAGAGAGAGAGAGTGCAGGAGTGGAGGGAGGGGCAGAGGGAGAGAGAGAGAGGAGAAGCAGACTCCCCGCTGACTCAAGACCTGGAGATCATGACCTGAGCCAAAGTCAGATGGTTAACCAGCTGAGCCACCCAAGTGCCCCTCATCAAAATGTTTTTTAACAGTCATTCATGATCCTTGCTTGGCTCAGTTATTATGTAGGTGGTTGCATAATGGTGGTTTGCCAATTCTGTATTTTTTCCTACGTTTGCTGGATGGCATTCTTCTCTAAAGTTCTTTACCTCTTACCTCTCCTTTTTTCTTATCACAATAGACTAAAGGATTCTTCTTTTCTTTTTGCTTTATTGAGGTATAACTGACAAAGTTGTAAGATATTTAAAGTGTATAACTGATGATGATTTGAAATATGTATACATTGTGAAAAGATTCTCCCCTATTAAGTTAATTAACATAATCATCCCCTCACACTTCTACTCTTCGTTTTGTTAGAAGATTTAAATTCACTCCAGCAAATTTCAATTACACAAATACAATGTTATCCACTCTGGTCACCATGTTGTACATCAGATCCTCAAAACTTAATTAATCTTATACCTGAAAGTTTGTACCCTTTATACTAACCTGTCTCTCTTTCCCCCATCCTCCAGCCCATGGTAGTCACACTTTTCTACTCTGTTTCTGTAAGTTTCACTTTCATTAGTTTTTAGTTTTTAGATTCCACATATAAGAGATACCATGCAGTATTTGTCTTTCTCTGACTCATTTCATCTGAAAAATATTGTATCACTTTCTTTGGGCCTCCATGCTTTCTGATGAGAAATATGCTGTAATTCTAACTGTTTTTCCCTTGTAAGTATGGTGTTGTTTCTCTCTGGCTGCTTTCAAAAAAAAAATTTTTTTTTTAAATCTTTAGTTTTCAGTAATTTAATTATGATGGGTCTTGGTGTAGATTTCTTTGAGTTAATCTCTTTGACATTCACTTAAATTCTTGAAGCTGTGGGTTTATGTCTCTTGCAAAATTTGCCAAGTTTTCATCTATTATTTCTGTGGGTACTTTTTCAGCTCTCCCTCTTTCCCCTCTTCTTCCAGAATCTGATGACACAATGCTAGATATTTTGTTTTAGTACCACAGGTCTTTGAGGCTTTGTTCTTCTTCTCCAGTCTGTTTCTCTCTGTTCTTCAGAGTAGTTCCTATTGTTCTATCTTCCTGTCCCCTGATTTTTTTTTCCCCTCTGTCCCCCATCCACTGAGCTTTTTATTCCAGTTGTTGGGTTTTCATTTCTAAAGTAATACATTTGGTTCTTCATATTTTCTTTTTTTTAATAACATTTAAAATTTTTTGAGAGATCTATTTATTTACTTGAGAGAGACAGATAGAGCTGGGGGAGGGGTAGTGGGAGAGGGAGAGAAGCCTCAAGCAGACTCCCTGCTGAGCGTGGAGCTCAACACAGGGCTCGATCCCACAACCCTGAGATCATGATCTGAACCGAAATCAAGAGTTGGACGCTTAACTGACTGAGCCCCCCAGGTGCCCCTCGTTCTTCATATTTTCTATTTCCTTGCTGAGGTTTTCTATGTTTCATTTGTTCAGTGCTAATTGAAACATTTTCATCATGGCTGCTTTAAAAGATTTGCCAGATAATTCTATCTCTATTGGCATCTATTGATTATCTTTTCATACGATTTGAGATTTTCCTGCTTCTTGGTATGACCAGTGGTTTTTAGGTGTCATAAGACTCGGGATCTTATTTACACCTTCTGTTCCAGCTGGCTTTCTCTGGTACTACCGCATCAGAGTGGAAGGGTGAGCTGTCTCATCACTGCCAGGTGCAGGCAGACGTCCAGTTCCACTCAGCCTCTGTTTATACCTGAGTTGGAAGGATTCCTTGTGACTTCCAGGAGGGGATGGGAGTTCTGGCCCTTCCTGTGGTACTCAATGCCACCCCTTGGGAGGTGGCCCATTACTGCTGGGCAATGGGAAAAGTCCTGACTCTTTATTAGCATCCTCTGACATTACCCCATCTGGGAGAGAAGAAGCTCTGCATTACTACCATGTTGGGGTGGAAGTCCAGGCTCCCCACTTGGTCTCCACTGACAAGCAGAGGTCTGGGGAAGACCTAGTTACCAGCAGTGGGGATGGAAGTCCCAGGTCACTATGTGGCCTTTTCTGATCCCATTACGGCAGGTTGCTGAGATGCCTGTTGCGACCTCACAAAGATAGAAGTCTAAGCTTCCCACTCAATTTTCGCTGGTGAGGGTAGGGATGGGTTAGTTCTCTGTGCTGCTTGATTGAGGTAGGTGGTTATCAGCTAAGAGTTAGCATCTTTCAAGACTAACCCTTTCATGGTCCTTTGGATAGAAAGAGCAAACTTGATTAGCAGTTTTCTCATCTGTGCCCATTGGTGTTTCTGGTTTACTGTCTCCTTCAGCTCTAAGTCTGGGATGTATGAGGTAAGAAGAAAACCTAGACAATTCACCACTGTGCCATTCTACGGTCCCAAGCTCTCTAGCCTGTCTGCCTTCTTCTCTTTACCTTTCATAGTCTTCCTATATTTGTTTAATTTATAATATCCAGGGTTTTTAGTTGTATTTAGTGGTAGAAATAGGGAAAAGTATGTTTACTCTATATTCCTGGAGCAGAAGTTCCCTAGTGTTGAATTTTATCAGAAGCTTTTTCTAAATCTATAGATAGTAATGTTTCTTTTTGACTTTTTGATGTATGGATTTGACCTATGGACGTATTATTGTACCTTAACAGATCTTCTAAAATAAATACACAGTACCAGTTTTTTCTTTAATATATGTAATAGATTATAGGACTATGTGTATGCAAATTAGATAAACTTTTAAAAAAGAAGTCTGTGTATTTAAAAGAATAATTACCATTTATGTAAAAATGGTTTAAATGAAACATTGTTTTCTAGTTATTAAAAAAACATTGGCATATATTTTAAAGAGGATTGCTTCTTATCGGATTTTCAGAGACAACAATGCTCATTTTCTTTTTTTCCTCTTTTCCCTATCAGTTTAAAACTGAATTTTAAATTGAATTTAGAAGAATGGTGCCCAGAATATTTTAATACTTGGTTCATTTTTGCTTACATAAGGTCCTCATTAAAATGGCAACCCGATTCTTGCAGTTGCTTGAGGCAGAAATCTTGGAGTTCTTGATTCCTTCCTTTCTTTCTGCCTAATTATCTCTTTAGCTATAGATCCGTGTGTCTTGTTCTCCCTTCCTTAGGTCCTCTCTGCCCCCTACCACCCCTGCTCCCAGCCGCCCATATAAAATGGAACTCCCACATCTTTCCCTTTCTTCCTTACTTTGCTTTGTCTTTTCCTGCCATACCATTTATCCATACCTGGCATGTTCTGTACTTATTTGTTCATACAAACTGTAAGCTATATCAGGGCAGGGAGTTTGTTTTGTTCACTGCTTCATCCTAGGTCCCAGAACAGCATCTAGCATGTTGTAGGGACTCAATAAATATTTGTTGGATGAATGAATCGATAAAACGATGGAGACTATGCTGTATAAATGACTTCGGTGAAGATTGGCTAGTCTTTGTACTTTTCACTCTAATGTGGCACCCAGATTTCTTATATTGCTTCCTCTTGATGTTACAAAGCCAAAACTTATGCTTCAACATAGCAAATTAAATTCCCTAATAAGAGAGGCGGACTCTCAGGTCTGTAACAAGGCACCTATGGTATGCATTACGGACCATAATTATGGTACATCTTATGGACAGTATGCTAATGAAGGGCATGGCAAAGGATGCATGCAGAGTTTAATTGCAAGTTACCACTGCACTTGAGTCCACCCTTTCTGCACTGAGCCATTCATCATGAGTGACAGCCAGGAGAAGGAGGAGAAGCAGCGGATTCTTCCACAGACCCCTCTCCCGCCTGCTTGCCTCACCCTGTCATTCCATTTACAGTCCTCTTTGTTGGCTGCAATCATTCCCAGAGGATGTATTTATCACCATGGAAAAAACCCGAATGACGTCAGCAGTAGCGCTTACAACTCTGTGCTCTGATCCAATAAATAATGTGTGCTCAGTGTATGGACGTGTTGAAGCAGCCCCTAATGTTATCAAGAACCAAGTAGGGTTAGCAAGTACCGGTCTTACCTGTGAGCTGGGTAGACAAGCAGAAGCTCAGGCCTCACCCAGACCTGCGTTTTAACAAGATCACCAGCAATTTGTATAAATAGTAAAGTTTGAAAAACATTGGTCTATAGAAGATCTGACAAATGTCTAAATCCACCAACTCTTTTTTTAATTATTTTTTTTGATGTAGTGTTCCATGATTCATTGTTTGCGTATAACACCCAGTGCTCCATGCAGTACGTGCCCTCTTTAATACCCATCACCAGGCTAACCCATCCCCCCACCCCCTTCCCCTCTAGAACCTTCAGTTTGTTTCTCAGAGTCCACAGTCTCTCATGGTTCGTCTCCCGCTCTGATTTTCTCCCCTTCATTTTTCCCTTCCTACTAACTTCTTCTTCTTCTTCTTTTTTTAAACATATAATGTATTATTTATTTCAGAGGTACAGGTCTGTGATTCATCAGTCTTACACAATTCACAGTGCTCACCATAGCACATACCCTCCCCAATGTCCATCACCCAGCCACCCCATCCCTCCGACCCCCCACCACTCCAGCAACCTTCAGTTTGTTTCTTAAGAATTCCTCATATCAGTGAGGTCATATGATACATGTCTTTCTCTGATTGACTTATTTCGCTTAGCATAATACCCTCTAGTTCCATCCACATCATTGCAAATGGCAAGATACCGTGTTTTTTTTTTTTTTTTTGGCTGCATAATATTCCATTGTATATATATACCACATCTTCTTTATCCATAAAACCACCAACTCTTTAAGACATGATTTAAACCCCTCATATCAGAAATACAATTCAACTCAAGTGAGAAAACAAGGCATTTCATTTCTCACCCAGGGGACGTAAGAGAAACTGAAGTTGAATTAACACACTGAACTGACCTATGCGGGTATGCAGTTTCCAAAGTTCTTATATGAAACTCTCATTTCATTCGCTGGAAGGTGTGTATTATCATTACTGTTTTTGGTGGAGCAAACTGATATTGAGGAAGTGAACTGACCTTCCTAAGGTGACAGAACTAGTAAATTGTATAAAAATTGCCAGGACCAATTTTTAGATAACTACCCTCCCCAACCCCAATCCAGCTCTCTTTTCCCTCATCATAAAATGGTCTTCCTTCCTTCCTACCTCCCTCCCTGTCTCCCTTCCTTTCTTGGTAAAGGATAATACATAAGCAGTCAAAGCACTTTCCCCCCCTTCTCATAACTGAATCCCACATTTATTTAACGTGGCACAGCTCCGAACAAATCAATTTTTGATGATTCTTTGCAAATCATTTATTTGAATCTATCTGAAAGGCCCCCGCCTCTTGTGAATGTTGATCATTTGGTTAATGTTATATAGCTAAAGACTTAGTGTGTATTTGGGATCAGCTAAATGAGTGCTCAGCATTATAGCAATCTGTAAAGAGATCCCTAATTAAATGGCACTATTTAGCTTTAAATTATGTTCACGAACATTTTTGCTACTACAAAGAAAAAAATTTAACATAATTCTGGGGGGAGGAATAAATTGCAAGGATTTGAGAAGAGTGAGAGACATATCCAGTAGTTTCCTAAAAAGATCTTTTACAGATACGTGAGAAAGAAAGTACCCTATTTGACTTAATATGTGTTTGTGGTGGGGGTTGGGGGGGAGGTAGGGGTGAGGGGGGAGTTATGGGGGGAGGCACAGAGGGTTATGCATATGCACATGCATAACTTGATCATAATACCCACTTAAACATCTTTTTTTGCAGCATTTTAGGACAGATCCTATACATTTTAGCCTATATCGTTGCAGAAGACTGATAATAACAACAATAAGTGGATTATATGTCTGTAAGCAAAATTATCAGTTATTAAGTCAGAGTATACTTAAATGAGCCTTAGAATATCGTGAATACTTGCATTTTTAAATTCTTTCAGCTCTCTTCTGCAGATTCTTTGCTAAAAATAATGGAAGAGCTGAAGGTTTTAAAAGCATTTACTCCTCCACAAACCTCACATTAAATGGCTGTTGGGGGGATACACAAAATATTAAATGTAACAGATTTATAGTGTTTGTTTATTTTAAGTGTCCAAATCAGTTGTGTTTGGGAATCTGAAATCCAATTTGGAGAAAACACAACTTGGGTAGCGTCTGTGCTCCCAACATGCCAGAGGGCTGTAAGTTACAAAAATATGGCTCAAGAAATACCAGTTGACATTTTATACCTGCACTAGTTGGTCTCAAGGGTCCAAGCAATATGTATTGTCTATACATTGGGTACATCATGTGAATTCTCTACAGGATCTGTTTTTCCATCAGCCATACTTCATCAGCGATCATTTAATTGAAAATTGGAGCACTATAGGAGGTTCACAGCTTATTGCCATTATTTAAAATTTGTTTTATGACCAGCCAGGAAGGGGTTGTGGAAACCAGCAATTTTTCTCTTGGGGGAATGGATACAATCAGAACCATCAACCCCAAGCATACATAAAACAGGATCTAAATCACATTTATCTCCCACCAGAGAACCAGAAACACAGTGACTATGTCTCCAGAATTAAAAATTAATGGCCATAAAAGGGACTATAAAAGAGCTGAAAAGGATGTAAGTTTTGTAACAATACACAAGGAGCACCTAGAGGACAATTTATTTGCATTTTGGAGCTGGAAAGTTACAAAGATGGTCAATTCTGTTTAACAATTTTTAAAATGAAAAATGCTTGTTTGCAAAAACCAACTTGAACTCAGTTAAACTGTGCTTTGAAATGAAAGATTTCTAGTCTGAATTTCTTGTTCAGCTGACAATGAAATGCAACCAGATAACTGCAAAATCTATTTTGTAATGCCTGAATACAATTTTATTGGAATAATATTACTTTTTGTTCCAATTTTGTGGTTATTTGTAAAATCAAATATTGACTCTTTCTAAGGGAAAATACCTCTCTGATCTTAAAATGAAAGTGATGCAATCACAATCTTTTCTAATTCATTTCATAATATTTTAGCACAAGGTCACTTATTAATCCATCTGGAGCTATTTTTACTCTGCTACATTATTAAAGAAAAAAGGCTACATTTTTAAAGAAAAAAGACTTGTCCATTACATTTAATAGGACAATTGGTACTCTGTGCTGGTAAAATTAATGGTATTTCACAGAATAAAATTCCTTGTATAGCTGTATATGAGAAGAATTATACTTTATATTTATATATACTGTATTTACATCACACGTTTGCTAAGAATTCCCACACTTTGGGAAATTGACAAATGTTTGTTGAATGACTAACCATCATACATTGCTCCCAGACAAATGAGCGCCATAAGATGAACTGCATAGTACTCATCCACACTGGCCAATGGTGAACGTGAGAAAAGAGAGGTCAGATGTTTGCCAACATCCTAAATTTAAACCACACAGTATCTTTTGGCTACTAGAGGAACATGCAGTAGAGAGAACTAGGGGACAAACTAGAACCGGGTTGCAGCTCACCCTTGCCTGGAAGAACGAGATGCCACTTCTTACCTCAGTCCGCACAGATCTGATTACTTCCAGAGAGTGGCTGTCAAGTCTTTTACAAATTGCCTTTAGGGGCGCCCGGCTGGCTCAGTTGGTGGAGCACGTGACTCTTGATCTCAGGGTTGTGAGTTGGAGCCCACGTTGGGTGCGGAGATTACTTAAAAAAACAAAAAACAAAAAAACAACTAAAACCCTGTTGGGTAGTCTGGGAGACACAAAGTGCTACGTTGGTCTGAGAAGGAGAAATGACTGTCCAGCTGAGTTATGGCTTGAATTGGCCCTCAGAAACCTGTCAGGATTCCCAGAAGTGAAGATAAAAAGAGGAAGGAACCTCCTATTATTGAGAGGACAAGGGGGAACAGCCTAATGTATGCTTAGGACATAAGGAGAAATGTATGTTTAGGAAATGAGTGTTTATTTAAAAAAATAGTTTAAAATTCAACCAAGTATGCATTCTGGTGGCAGTGCTCCTCCAAGTCTGGTTTGTGGATTGGCACAATAAATTGACCTTACAGCTAGACTTTCCTTGAACTGTTACCAGCCCCAAAAGGTAAGTACAAAAAGTGACAGTGTCAGTCTAGAAATGCTGATAGCAGAGTGACACAATTGTGACATTTTTATTGTATTTAACAAAATATTTAACAAAAATATCAGTCCATAGTGGATAAGGATGGAGGGAGCCTGGTTTTTCACTATAGATGCTTTGAGAAGCATAGCTCTACAGTCTTTAATCCTAGAAAAGAAAAAAAATCTATCATCTGAGAACTAAGTTATAAAATGGTTTATTGATGAGTACTCAGAGAGGAAGAGTTCCCCCAAAGAGCTCATGCTCACCCAGACCTTATAGAAGGTACAGTATTAACATACTAAAGGAAAGAATGTATCAGTCTGGAAAGGGTTAACAGTACATCCGCTAAAGAAAAGGAGCCTATCTAACTTCAGTCCTAGAGGGAATCTCAGCCCTTGGTACCTCAGTCAGTCATTTGGCCAAGGATGGATCTTTGGAGGAGATCTGTAAAAATGCACAACATCTAACTCCCCCCAGCTCTGAGTCCAGAAGCACCAAACGAGCTTCAGGCTCTAATTTGGTTTCCTGTGTAGATCACCCACATGGAGCCCACTCTGGTCAGGCAACATGAGTTACCTTGTCTATATCACAGTTATTATTTCCCATGGTTTGGTTTTGTACATCAGGCTTTGGAGCTCAAACAAAGTGAATTCCCCCTGACAAAACACTGAGTTTCTGAGTCTGAGTCTTGGTAAATTCACCTAAGGAAAGTGCTAGCTGTGAGGTCTCATGCAGTATGGCTGACCCATCTTCCCCTGAGGTGGTCTCCAGTGCTGAGCCTATCCATCTGAAATTTCTACAGGAGGATAGGATCTCAAACAGGGAGGGTCTTAGATCCTAAGTCAGCTTGTTAAATAAATGCATTCAGATCTGTGGAAAACCAAAGAATAAAATATGTGCTAGAATGATCCATGGCTAGCCCTATGGACTGTAATAACTCAGGTTTCTGAACCTCTTATCTCTTGCTCTGAGGATTCAATCAGATTCTCTATGTGAGAATACAAACTTCTAGCATGTATTAAGATAAAACATCTTTAATCACAGCTAGTAATATATTAAGAGCTTATTATGTACACAGCTCTGGTGCCAATCATCTTATTTAATGCTCCCAACAATGTTTTGAAATGAGAACTATTATTTCCATTATACAGAGGAAGGCACTGAAGAACGGAGAGATTAAATAACTTGCCCAAGTTCACAAAGTTAGTAAGTATTGGGGGCGCCTGGATGGCTCAGTCAGTTAAGCAGCTGCCTTTGGCTCAGGTCATGATCCCAGAGTCCTGGGATCGAGCCCCATATTGGGCTTTCGGCTCAGCAGGGAGTCTGCCTCGGCCTCTCTCCCAGCTTATGCTCTCTCTCAATCTCTTTCTCTCAAATAAATAAATAAAAGCTTTAAAAAGAAAGTAAGCATTGAAGACAAGATTCAAACCTAGGCTCTCTGACATAGTCTTGCTCTTGGCCACTGTTCTGTTCTGCTCTGCTTTTTGGTTTTCAATGCTAGGTTTTTTTATTGAATCAGAAAAACTGAGGATCATAAAAGTCTTTGTCTCAAGGAACCAAACCCAGAAAATAGTGAAAATGGAAACTCTGGGGGTGCCTGGGTGGCTCAGTCATTGAGCGTCTGCCTTCGGCTCAGGTCATGGTCCCAGCGTCCTGGGATTGGGCCCCACATCGGGCTCCCTGCTCTACAGGAAGCCTGCTTCTCCCTCTCCTACTCCCCCTGCTTGTGTTCCCTCTCTCACTGTGTCTCTTTCTGTCAAAATAAATAGAATCTTAAAAAAAAAAGGAAAAAAAAAAGAAAATGGAAACTCTGTCTTTTGTCTCAGAGTAAATCGGTTCTGCTCGCTGGACTTGGAAGATTCACTTTGTGAAAAAGCCCCAAGTCTAGGGGCTTCATCTGAACAGCTATATCCACTCCAACGAGATTTTTAAAATGTTATACTCCCAGTTTCCTAAACTTTTAATTTTTCTTCAAATTATTAAAGAAATACATTCTTAGGCTAAAGTACATTTTGAAACAGTATGAAAGGGTGTTAAATGAAAAATAGGAATATCCATTTCTCTCATGTTCCCCACAATCCTATCCCATTTCTTAGTGTTAACCACTGTTACCAATTGCTTATAGGTACTTCTATAAATGTGTCTAGACATTTACAACTAATATTTTTTATTAATACTACCACACTATATATGATATCCTACCTCTGTTTTTTTTTTTTTAAATAATACATCTCCCACATAATTTCTACAAATATATATATAGATTTATCGAATGCTGCATTGCTTGATAGGCACTGGCGAAACAGGGGCAGGAAAAGGAAAGGAAAGGAAAGGAAAGGAAAGGAAAGGAAAGGAAAGGAAAGGAAAGGAAAGGAAAGGAAAGGAAAGGAAAGGAAAGGAAAAGAAAGGAAAAGGGGCACCTGGGTGGCTCAGTCGGTGGGATGTCCGACGCTTGATCAGGTCATGATCTCAGGGTCATGATCTCAGGGTCCTGAGATTGAGTCCCACATTGGGCTCTGCTTCACCAGGGAGTTTGCTTGAGGATTCTCTCTCTCCCTCTTCCTCTGCCCCTCCCCTCCCCTCTCTAAAATAAATAAATTCAACCAACACACACACTCTCTCTCTAAAATAAATAAATAAATCTTAAGGGAAAAAGGGAAAGGAAAGGAAAGAAGGAAGGAACCAACTTTGATAAATTTATACAAAGTGTGTTGCAAGATACTTTCAGAATTAAAAGAAAAACTAGAAAGAAGCTATTTTGATTTAGTATACAAGGAGTTTTGAGTTTCGTGGTTTAAATTTATTTTAAATTGGAATTATGTGTTGGGGGAGCACTGTAATATTTTCAATGTTTAGGGCTTTCAAGTCCTTAAACTATTCTGAATCTAACTCATTCTTTTTAATGGCCCCATCCATTTCACAAGGTACCATATTTATTTGCCCAGTCCCTGTTAAGGGACATGTACAAAATTTATCATTTATGATTACGAACAACATTGCAATGAACATCTATCTATGTATCTGTTCACCCTTGTTTACCTGTATGCATACAACTGTATGGATGACTATAAATTTCTGCAAGTCCAATCCCCCTATTTTATTCTGAGATTTCCTTGACAATTTAAACATTTTCTGGAAGAAAGAAGAGAAAACAGAATTTCGAATGAGAAGATCACAATATTAATTAAGGTTTTGGATAGAGGAGACAGTCCCTTTCATTGCTTTAAAATTTAACTTCAGGAAATCTTGGGAGAACACAACAAATTTTCTTGTACTTGGTAGAAAAAGTGAGAGAGTCTTTCACACAGGTGTAGTTGGAGTTTAGAATCTTCCAGAAAAACGTCACCATTCATTCACCAAATGATTCACTATTTTCATCAGTAAATACTATCATTACAGACTTTTCAAGTGGCATTTTTTACATTTTCACTGTACACAGTAGCCCATAGATACTAAGAAACAAGGAGAAAAGGCAGGACTCCTCATTAGCATTTTTGTTTGTTTGTTTGTTTTTTATTACAACAGTCCGGTTGAGATTCATTGGCTTTTTCACTAGGATGTGGTAGGGGCCATTAATTTGGAGCCCTGAGTAGTAAGACAACCTCAAAAATGAGATTCCCTTTTCCTTATTAAGAGATTCTTGTAAAAGTTCGTTGAACAGGACCCATTCTAAGACTACTGTTTGTGCTGCCTTCCGCTGAATTCTACCTTAGAACAAATACTCATGATAATGCAAGATCCTATTATGTTTTACAAGCCAGCACCAATCTTTTCCTTGGAGAACATGCCGCTGTATTAGGCAATTTGGACATACACAGCAGAGGGCAGAATTGGGCTTGGAGTAATTAATTTCTAATTAGTCATCTAAGGGTGTGTGAGCATGAATGCACGTGTGCAAATATACTTGTCTTCAAACATTCACCCCGAGCCTCCTTTGTAGATGACACTAGCCCAGCTGTGTGGAGGAGAAAAGCTAAACTGTTAGAATTGCAGAACTCTTAGAATTTCCATAGGTCACCATTTTTCTTACCGTCAAAAGACTTTTTTTCCAGACAGTGAATCCATTTCATATTCATTCCCATTTTGAAACTGGATCACCATGTTGGAACTCCATGTTTCCTGGAGTATTTGCTGTTTTCACAGGGCAAAGAAGCCCTAGATCCCTGACTGCCTTGTGAGGAGTGTCTCCCCAAGATTATTCAGTCCTTAGCACATGTAGCTTACCTGATTAGTCGCCATTAAAGCTAATGGAAGACAAATACTCATCCTGTGAGGAGAATGCCTGTAACTTTAATAATGCCCCAGGGAACATGGATGACCTCACACCTCCAACCCAGACATTGTTTAACCCTACCCCACAACTTGTGAATTTCAATTATTTGTTCAGAAGGGCCATTCATAATTGCCTGGTGTAAGCCTGCCTTTAGGATGCAAAGCAGAAGACAATGAAAATGCTACCCTGCGAATTAGGGCAGCAGCACTTAAACATATAAATTAACTAGGCTGCTTTTCACATCTCTCCCTTTCTATTCTGAGAGGTTTCAGTCTGGTGACATCAAAGACAGGATTATGGGAGAAGATAAAAACTTGATCTAATGTCCATGTTTGAAGTCATGAAAGTCCTCCTCTCTCCATGGCAAAATAACCCTCTTCATAACACACACGCACAAAAACCAGGGTCCAGGTGCAAAGGGGTTGGGGGCAGGGTGAGGACGGGGAAGGCTGCACGAAGAGCTTCCCGAGGTTGTAGTAATAACTGGGTGTTAAAGCCCTGCATTGCCAAATGTGCTAATAGATTGTTTGTAGGCTTGGGCGGGCTTTGTTCTGCAAATTAATATGTTAAGTCTCTTTTAAGCCCTTGTGATGTTGGGATGGTTCTTTAATGAGATTTTAACTAGGTTCCCCTTACTACCAGCAAAGACCAGAACAAAAATTTTTCTTAGGTGGAAAGAGAGTGATCTTAAACTTCATCATCATTAACAGATCTTTCCTTTAATGTCATTTGTCAATCAAATTTCTTGCCCCATAACAAACTGTGGTCTTTGTGTCCACTGCATTGTTGGGATATGAAGCATATGTATTCACATTAACTGATAGGCTTAAAAAAATGTTCTGACAAATAGTTTCTTTGGGAGTGAAAGCTTGCAGGAGGAAAGTATACTATAATTTGAAGACTTTCTCTTACTTGGGAATTCACGGAAATCATTTGAGATGAATAGAAACCTTGGCCCTTTAAAAATATATGCAGCCGTAATGCCTGGCATTGCAGCCTGAAAGATTTATTTTCAAAACTCTGCAAGCTACAGCCCCATGACTTTTAAAGTCTTTACTCCTTTAAGCACTAAATCAGCATTCAAGTGGCTGGTTAATCTCCCAAGGGCCAAAATGAAGCGCTCCGGCCTAGTTTATGACACAGACTGACTGTTAGAAAACTCTTTCTTAGCACCAAACCTAGTAAGCTTTTGGAAAAATTGCTGTATAGGCTTCTCTCCTCACTTTCTTCTTTGTTCATAATTTGTAGACTCAGGTACACTTGAACCAAAAAATAGAAAAAAATAAAGGATTTTTTTTGTGGGGAGGGAAGTGGCAGGTATTATGAGTTCGTCTTACAAACTTAGTAGTTTAGGTTCAATAACCATGCAAACTCTTAGTTCCTCTCTGTATTCCCAGACTCCTTGGGTGGGAGTCTCAGAATATTTATTACTGCTCTCCATGTACTCCAACTGGCACACCTCCAAAGGGAAAAGGCAGTCCATTCTGGACAATGGCTCGGCCTAACATTGGAAGAAGTCTTTAATCTCCTTGTATTCTTCCAAGTTTAACAGAAAAATTGAACCTCCTAGTCGACCCAAAGGATGGGTCTTTGCTATGTGATAGTTGGTGTGGGTCTCACTGTTTTCTAGAAAAGACAGCCTTAAAGAAGGAAACCAAAGGAGCCCAACAGCTTAGAAGTCTGAGCAGCCGATGACTTTCACCAGCCTCAGTTTTGCCTCCTTACACACTCCTTGGTTTTATGATTTTATATTTACCTTCTACATTATTTGGTGAAATGTGATAAAGGTCAATCATTTATTCTCTTGAAGAAAATGTGTCAGACTCCTAATTTCTACTTCCAAAGGCATTTGAGAAAATCATCACATACAAAGCTTGAAAACTCATGCAGACAAGTTACAAAAATGGTCTACAATTAGTTTTTTGAGTATAGGTCACATACTAGAAACTGGTAGAATAGACTCTTCTCTAAGAAATGGTAAGGAAACTTGTCTTTTGCTCAGTGCTAATATTCAGATTTCTCTCTTACATCTTCAAAATCCTTCTGTTTTGGACTGATCTTTCAAGGTACAGCCAGACCTATGTAATTTCTATCTATTTTCCTCAACACCCTCCATGGCTGGTATAACATGAATCACCATGCCTTGAGTGTTGACTATCTCATGGCCCCAGGTAAGTGCTCAGCCTCTGTAGACAGTTCTGTTGGGAACCCATGGTTGTGATGTGTGTCTGTATGCCCTATTGTCTAATCACAACCATGGGTCAGGCATTCTTTCCCAGATGACCTATATACCAGCATACACAGTCCCACAGTATTTCTCCTAGGCCTGGTGCTTGATCTTTGCTAATTAGTAAGAACGAGAGAAGATGCATGATGAGTTTTCTATATTTCTTGAATCATTGGAATAGGTCTGAAATGTAAGAACTTGAACCAGAGTGATTTAGAGGAGAGCTTCTGGACTTCCTAATTATCATAGAGTTAGATCTTCCATTAGGACACCTTCTTCCAGTCTGCTTTCTGGCATTATTGCTACTGTGTAAATTCCTGCAGCATTAAAGTCATTTCCTGATGGGGTTCTGGAGACCTTGGTGGGTGATTTCCAGGACACTGAAGGAGGGAGCAACTCTAATTCTCAAGAGGTACTTGAAGGTCCTTGTAGCATGGTAGTTCAGGGTGGCCCTGCTGAATATTTTATGGTGGTGATGGGGTTGCTTGAAATGTTCTTCAGTCAGCTCAGTTCTTGGAACAGGTCTCAGTGAAAGTGACTGATTGTTTAACATGTTCTCCATACCCTGAATTGCTGACTATGCAACTTTCATGCTCTCATTTTTCCCAGTTCTCAACCTATCAGAAGCTGAAAGACCACGTAAAGTACATTCCATGCCAGATGTCTGGAAAGGAGTAGGACTGGTAGTCAGAGCACCTGGAACTTAAAGCAGAGAAAAAGCAGTTATCACTAATAACACTTGCCTAGCTCACTGATTCTGTGTGTTTTCTGTGACGTCATCAATCATTGAGGGAGAGGCATTGAAATATCCAGTTATAATTGCAGAATTATCTGTTTCTCCTTTTGATTATATCATTTTTGCTTTATGTATTTTGGGGTTCTATGCATTTGTTTTGAATAGCAAACGTTGTTTTCTTAAGGTTATATTACCAATGTTATGGGAAAAAGCAGACTCAAGTGTAGGGACCTTGGCAAAGACACTAATATCAATTAGAAATTGATGATAATTATTATCAAAAAAGAACATTTGTTGACTGCCACTGTTTCCATCAATAAAAGGGGATAACTTTTATATAACATCTAAAGATACAAACTACGAATCCATTTACTTCATTATACTCTTAATGAAAAGGGATAAAATTGGATCTACACCTCACACTCTGTATTATCTTTATGTGTAAGAAAGGAGGGAAAATATGAATGCATATATGTAGTTCCTTAAGTTTGCAAAATGAAATTCCAGAAAGATAAATCAGAAACGAATAAAAATAGTTACCTATGGGAATAGAGGGGAGAGGAATGGGAAGTGAGATTTCTCTTAATTATATCTTTCATAGACTCTTTTTTTGAGAGAGAGAGCACACAAGCGAATGCACGTGCAAGTTGAGGGGAGGGGCAGAAGGAGAGGGAGAGAATCTTAAGCAGACTGGGTGTGGAGCCCCATGGTGGGGCTCGAGGTGGGGCTCAATCTCACGACACTGAGATCATGACCCTGAGATCATGACTTAAGCCAAAATCAAGAGTCAGCCACTTATCTGACTGAGCAACCCAAGCAACCCTTCATATACTTTTTTTTTTTTTTGCTGCTTTATTGAAGGCAATTAGCATGTGAAAGCTGTACATATTTAATATATACAACTTGATGGATTTGGGGTAAGTATATCTATGGAACCACCACCATCAAGGCTATAAATATATCCAAAACCTCCCAAAGTTTCTTCCCACCCCCTTCATGATGATGATGATGTGTGTGATAAGATTACTTAACATAAGATCTACCATCTTAGCAAATTTTGAATATGCAATACAGTATTGTAGCTATGGGTACTGGACTATCTAGTAGAGATCCTACTTACTTATCTTGCATAACTGAAACTTTGTACCCTTTGACCACCATCTCCCCTTTTTCTACTTTCCCTAAACCCCTGATAATCATTCTACTCTGTGCTTCTATGAATTGGACTATTTTAGATTCTACCTATAAATGAGATTATTCACTATTTGTCTTTCTAAGTCTGGTTTATTTTATTCAGAGTCCTCCAGATCCATCCATGTTGTTGCAAATGGCAGGATTTCTTTCTTTTTTTAAGTGCAGAATAATATTCCATGTTATGTATATACTGCATTTTCTTTAACCATTTATCTGTTGATAGACATTTAGGTTGTTTCCATATCTTGGCTATTGTGAATAATGTTTCAATGAGCCTGGGAGTGCAGATTTCCCTTCAAGACCTTGCTTTTGATTCTTTTGCCCATATATCTAGAAGTGTGATTGCTGGATCATATGATAGCTCTATTTTAAAATTTTTTAGGACCCTCCATACTATTGTCCATAATGGGTGTATCAATTTACATTCCCTCCAACAGTGTATCATTGTTCCCTTTTTTGACATCCTTACCACCACTTATTCTCTTTTATTTTTATAATAATAGCCACCCTTACGGGTATGAGATGTTATCTCATGGTCTTAATTTGCATTTCCTTGATGATTAATGGTGTTGAGCACCTTTTCACATCCCTGTTGGTCATGCATGTGTTTACTTTGAAGAAATATCTATTCAAGTCCTTTGTCCATTTTAAAATTTATTTTTATGAAGTTTTTTTTTTTTTCTCATGTACACAGAGAGTTAAGGCTTCCATTTATTCTTGCATTTTTATTCATGGACAACATTTTCATTTTATTGAAATATACATTGTTCTAGGTATTCATAGTGTCTAACAAATTTCCTAATTTATGTAACTCTGACAAATTGCAAAATAATTGATTATAAACAACCTTCTGATTCATGAATTTGAGGCTACTGATGGAAAAAGAAAATATTTGAAAACTTTTTTTCAGCATTGGTTACCCCTAAATACCATTTGTTTTTTTTTCATAGTACTGTATATTTATTGAAAAGAAAACTGCATATCAGTGAGCCCGTGCAGTTCAAACCCATGTTGTTCAAGAGTCAACTGTAATAATCTGCTTTTTAAAAAAATTTTTTATTGTTATGTTAATCACCATACATTACATCATTAGTTTTTGATGTAGTGTTCCATGATTCATTGTTTGCATATAACACCCAGTGCTCCATGCAGAATGGGCCCTCTTTAATACCCATCACCAGGCTAACCCATCCTCCCACCCCCCTCCCCTCTAGAACCCTCAGTTTGTTTTTCAGAGTCCATAGTCTCTCATGATTCATCTCCTTCTCCGATCTCCCCCCCTTCATTCTTCCCCTCTGCTATCTTCTTTTTTTTTTTTTTTAACATATATTGTATTATTTGTTTCAGAGGTACAGATCTGTGATTCAACAGTCTTGCACAATTCACAGCACTCACCAGAGCACATACCCTCCCCAATGTCTATCACCCAGCCACCCCATCCCTCCCACCCCCCACCACTCCAACAACCCTCAGTTTGTTTCCTGAGATTAAGAATTCCTCATATCAGTGAGGTCATATGATACATGTCTTTCTCTGATAGACTTATTTTGCTCAGCATAACACCCTCCAGTTCCATCCACGTCCTTGCAAATGGCAAGATCTCATTCCTTTTGATGGCTGCATAATATTCCATTGTATATAGATATAGATATAGATATAGATATAGATATAGATAGATAGATAGATAGATATACACCACATCTTCTTTATCCATTCATCTGTCGATGGACATCTTGGCTCTTTCCACAGTTTGGCTATAGAAATGTGGACATTGCTGCTATAGACATCGGGGTGCACGTACCCCTTCGGATCACAACATTTGTATCTTTGGGGTAAATAACCAGTAGTGTAATTGCTGCGTCATAGGGTAGCTCTATTTCCAACTTTTTGAGGAAACTCCATACTGTTTTCCAGAGTGGCTGCACCAGCTTGCATTCCCACCAACAGTGTAGGAGTGTTCCCCTTTCTCCGCATTCCTGCCAACAACTGTTGTTTCCTGACTTGTTAATTTTAGCCATTCTGACTGGTGTGAGGTGGTATCTCATTGAGGTTTTGATTTGGATTTCCCTGATGCCGAGCGATGTGGAGCACTTTTTCATGTGTCTGTTGGCCATTTGGATGTCTTCTTTGGAAAAATGTCTGTTCATGTCTTCTGCCCAGTTCTTGATTGGATTATTTGTTCTTTGGGTGTTGAGTTTGATAAGTTCTTTATAGATTTTGGATACTAGCCCTTTATCTGATATGTCATTTGCAAATATCTTCTCCCATTCTGTCGGTTGTCTTTTGGTTTTGTGGACTGTTTCTTTTGCTGTGCAAAAGCTTTTCATCTTGATGAAGTCCCAATAGTTCATTTTTGCCCTTGCTTCCCTTGCCTTTGGCGATGTTTCTAGGAAGAAGTTGCTGCGGCTGAGGTCAAAGAGTTTGCCGCCTGTGTTCTCCTTTAGGATGTTGATGGACTCCTGTCTCACATTGAGGTCTTTCAACCATTTGGAGTCTATTTTTGTGTGTGGTGTAAGGAAATGGTCCAGTTTCATTCTTCTGCATGTGGCTGTCCGATTTCCCCAACACCATTTGTGGACCATAGAGTTGAGGGTCCATTTCTGGGCTCTCTATTCTGTTCCATTGATCTATGTGTCTGTTTTTGTGCCAGTACCAGACTGTCTTGATGATGACAGCTTTGTAATAGAGCTGGAGGTCCGGAATTGTGATGCCGCCAGCTTTGCTTTTCTTTTTCAACATTCCTCTGGCTATTCGGGATCTTTTCTGGTTCCATACAAATTTTAGGATTATTTGTTCCATTTCTTTGAAAAAAGTGGATGGTATTTTGATGGGGATTGCATTGAATGTGTAGATTGCTCTAGGTAGCATTGACATCTTCACAATATTTGTTTTTCCAATCCATGAGCATGGAACGTTTTTCCATTTGTTTGTGTCTTCCTCAATTTCTTTCATGAGTGTTTTATAGTTTTCTGAGTACAGATCCTTTGCCTCTTTGGTTAGATTTATTCCTAGGTATCTTATGGTTTTGGGTGCAATTGTAAATGGATCGACTCCTTAATTTCTCTTTCTTCTGTCTTCTTGTTGGTGTATAGGAATGCCACTGATTTCTGTGCATTGATTTTATATCCTGCCACTTGACAAAATTCCTGTATGAGTTCTAGCAGTTTTGGGGTAGAGTCTTTTGGGTTTTCCACATAAAGTATCATATCATCTGCAAAGAGTAAGAGTTTGACTTCTTCTTTGCTGATTTGGATGCCTTTTATTTCTTTTTGTTGTCTGATTGCTGTGGCTAGGACTTCTAATACTATGTTGAATAGCAGTGGTGATAGTGGACATCCCTGCCACGTTCCTGACCTTAGGGCGAAAGCTCTCAGTTTTTCCCCATTGAGAATGATATTCACTGTGTGTTTTTCATAGATGGCTTTTATGATATTGAGGTATGTACCCTCTATCCCTATACTCTGAAGAGTTTTGATCAAGAAAAGATGCTGTACTTTGTCAAATGCTTTTTCTGCATCTATTGAGAGGATCATATGATTCTTGTTCTTTCTTTTGTTAATGTATTGTATCACATTGATTGATTTGCAGATGTTGAGCCAACATTGCAGCCCAGGGATAAATCCGACTTGGTCGTGGTGAATAATCCTTTTAATGTACTGTTGGATCCTATTGGCTAGTATTTTGGTGAGAATTTTTGCATCCATGTTCATCAAGGATATTGGTCTGTAATTCTCCTTTTTGATGGGGTCTTTGTCTGGTTTTGGGATCAAGGTAATGGTGACCTCATAAAACGAGTTTGGAAGTTTTCCTTCCATTTCTATTTTTTGGAACAGTTTCAGAATAGGTATTAATTCTTTAAATGTTTGGTAGAATTCCCCTGGGAAGCCATCTGGCCCTGGACTTTTGTTTGTTGGGAGATTTTTGATGACTGCTTCAATTGCCTTAGTGGTTATAGGTCAGGGGTTTATCAATCTTGTTAATTCTTTCAAAGAACCAGCTCCTAGTTTTGTTGATCTGTTCTACTGTTCTTTTGGTTTCTATTTCATTGATTTCTGCTCTGATCTTTATTATTTCTCTTCTCCTGCTGGGTTTAGGCTTTAATTGCTGTTCTTTCTCAGCTCCTTTAGGTGTAGGGTTAGGTTGTGTATTTGAGACCTTTCTTGTTTCTTGAGAAAGGCTTGTATTGCTATATACTTTCCTCTTTGGACTGCCTTTGCTGCATCCCAAAGATTTTGAACAGTTGTGTTTTCATTTGCATTGGTTTCCACGAATTTTTTTAATTCTTCTTTAATTTCCTGGTTGACCCATTCATTCTTTAGTAGGATGCTCTTTAGCTTCCATGTATTTGAGTTCTTTCTGACTTTCCTCTTGTGACTGAGTTCTAGTTTCAAAGCATTGTGGTCTGAAAATATGCAGGGAATGATCCCAGTCTTTTGGTACCGGTTGAGACCTGATTTGTGACCTAGGATGTGATCTATTCTGGAGAATGTTCCATGGGTACTAGAGAAGAATGTGTATTCTGTTGCTTCGGGATGGAATGTTCTGAATATATCTGTGAAGTCCATTTGGTCCAGTGTGTCATTTAAAGTCTTTATTTCCTTGTTGATCTTTTGCTTAGATGATCTGTCCATTTCAGTGAGGGGGGTGTTAAAGTCCCCACTATTATTGTATTGTTGTCGATGTGTTTCTTTGCTTTTGTTATTAATTGGCTTATATAATTGGCTGCTCCCATGTTAGGGGCATAGATATTTACAATTGTTAGATCTTCTTGGTGGATAGACCCTTTAAGTAGGATATAGTGTTCTTCCTCATCTCTTATTATAGTCTTTGGTTTAAAATCTAATTTGTCTGATATAAGGATTGCCACCCCAGCTTTCTTTTGTGTCCATTAGCATGGTAAATGGTTTTCCACCCCCTCACTTTCAATCTGGGGGTGTCTTTGGGTTTAAATGAGTCTCTTGCAGACAGCATATCGATGGGTCTTGTTTTTTAATCCAATCTGGTCGCCTGTGTCTTTTGATTGGGGCATTTAGCCCATTTACATTCAGGGTAACTATTGAAAGATATGAATTTAGTGCCATTGTATTGGCCTGTAACGTGACTGTTACTGTATATTGTCTGTGTTCCTTTCTGGTCTATGTTGCTTTTAGGCTCTCTCTTTGCTTAGAGGACCCCTTTCAATATTTCTTGTAGGGCTGGTTTTGTGTTTGTAAAGTCCATTAGTTTTTGTTTGTCCTGGAAGCTTTTTATCTCTCCTTCTATTTTCAATGACAGCCTAGCTGGATTATTGGCTGCATATTTTTCTCATTTAGTGCTCTGAATAGATCATGCCAGTCCTTTCTGGCCTGCCAGGTCTCTGTGGATAGGTCTGTTGCCAATCTAATGTTTCTACCATTGTAGGTTACAGATCTCTTGTCCCTAGCTGCTTTCAGGATTTTCTCTTTGTCTCTGATACCCGTAAGTTTTACTATTAGATGTCTGGGTGTTGACCTATTTTTATTGATTTTGAGGGAGGTTCTCTGTGCCTTCTGGATTTTGATGCCTGTATCCTTCCCCAGATTAGGGAAGTTCTCTGCTATAATTTGCTCCAATATACCTTCTGCCCCTCTCTCTCTTTCTTCTTCTTCTGGGATCCCAATTATTCTAATATTGTTTTGTCTTATGGTATCACTTATCTCTCAAATTCTGCCCTCGTGATCCAGTAGTTGTTTATCTCTCTTTTTCTCAGCTTCTTTGTTTTCCATCATTTGGTCTTCTATATCACTAATTCTCTCTTCTGCCTCATTTATCCTAGCAGTTAGAGCCTCCATTTTTGATTGCACCTCATTAATAGCCTTTTTTATTTTGACTTGGTTAGATTTTAGTTATTTTATGTCTCCAGAAAGGATTTCTCTAATGTCATCCAAGCTTTTTTCAAGTCCAGCTAATATCTTTAAAATCATCATTCTGAACTCTAGTTCTGACATCTTACTAATGTCTGCATTGATTAGGTCCCTGGCAGTTGGTACTGCCTCTTGTTCTTTTTTTTGAGGTGATTTTTCCGTCTTTTCATTTTATCCAGAGGAGAATAGATGAATGAGAGAACAAAATGCTAACAGGGTAACAATGACCCCAGAAAAATATACATTAAAGAAATCGTAAGAGACCTTCCAGAAAGTCGTCACTTTTCTGTTCAGAGAGTTGCTGCTATTATTTTCTTCGATCTCCTGTTGAGTTCATAGGTGTTCAAAATGGTTTGATCCCTATCTAGCTGAATTCCTGGGACCAGACAAAATTTAGGTCTCCTACTCCTCCACCATCTTGCTCCTCAGGCCTTAATTCTTTAAATGTTTTGTAGCATTCACTAGTAAATCCATCCTGAGTCTGTATTTTTAATTTAAATTAATTTAAATTTAATTTTTATTTTTAATTTTTTTATTTTTAATTTAAAACATTTTAATTTTGGTAAAATACACATAACGTAAAATTTACCATCTTAACTATTTTTAAATGTATAGTTCAGTAGTGTTAACTATTTTCACATTGTTATGCATTCAGTATTCAAAATTCTTTTCATCTTGAAGAACTAAAACTATATCCATTAAACAACTTTTTTTTTTAAGATTTTATTTATTTATTTGACAGAGAGAGACACAGTGAGAGAGGGAACACAAGCAGGGGAAGTGGGAGAGGGAGAAGCAGGCTTCCCTCCGAGCAGGGAGCCTGATGCGGGGCTTGATCCTAGGACCCTGGGATCATGACCTGAGCCAAAGGCAGATGCTTAATGACTGAGCCACCCAGGCGCCCCTCCATTAAACAACTTCTCATTCCCCCTCCCCCAAATTCCAGCAACCATTATTATACTTTCTCTTTGATGAATTTTTTACTTTAGGTACACCTCATATAAGTGGACTCATACAGTATTTATTTTTTTGTGACTGGCTTATTTCACTTATCATAATGTCTTCGAGGTTCATCCATGTAGCATATGTCAGAATTTCCTTCCTCTTTAAGGCTGAATAATATTCTATTGTGAGAATGTACCACATTTTTTTCTGCATTCATCCATCAGTGGGCACTTGGTTCCTTCCACCTTTTGGCTACTGTGTATAATGTTACTATGAATATGGGCGTACAAATATCTGTTTGAGTTCTTGCTTTCAATTTTTTTGGGTATATATCTTTTCATATACCTTAAACTTTGAACACTATAAGCGTTTTTTATATAGAAAGCTAAAATCAATTAAAAAGAAAAACTTTAAAATTGAAATCAAACCCCCAAATTAAAAGCACATGAACCTATTAAGTTGGTGTCATAACCACATGGAGAAAAATAATTATTTCAAACTCTATACAAGAATGAAAGCCAGTTAATGGAAGGATCATCAATGGATTATAAAGCCATTAAATGAAAAGATGTAGTGGAACAGTGTATTTGAATGATGCCTAAGTATAATCCCACAGATTTCTTGTTAATTTCAAAGAGAAAGAAATATCTTTTTTTTTTTTTTTTTTGGAGAGAGAGAGTGTGTGTGAGCGTGAGCTGGGGGTGGGGCAGAGGGAGAGAGAGAGAATCCTAAGCAGACTCCATGCCCAGCACAGAGGCCAACACTCAATCTCACAACCCTGAGATCATGACCTGAGCCAAAATCAAGAGTTGTATACTTATCCTACTGAGCTACCCAGGTGCCCCAAGAAATATCTTTACAAAGCCAAGATCTCATGTTAGATTAGAAAGAATGACACAGCTGACATCGTGTACCCCAAGACCGAAAGCATCACCTATAAAGTACTTCTGCCAAAATCTTTACAAACCCTTAAACTTCCCAGTTTATAGGAATTATGAGGGCAAGAGGAACAAGTTAATGACTCGAAGAGGAAGCAAACACATACAGAATGTGGAACATCATACAAAAACTTAGTTTCCTTAAAATGTTGGTGTCACACACAAAAAAGGACAGATAGGGAAAGATTCTTTTAGAATAAAAAATACCAAAGTGATACAACAAGCAAATGCAATGCATATACATTGTCTTAATACTAATTTTTAAAAAATCAACCATAAGAAACAAGTTTGAAACAAATGGGGGAATATGAATTTGGACTGGGTATTATATGATATTAGAGCAATAATGTTAATTTTCTTAGATATGTTAAGGGTATGTGATTATATAAGAGGATGTTCTTAACTACAGTATTAAGTAGTGAAGGGTCATTGTAAATAAATATGTTTAAATATGCCAAAATATATTAACAACGAGGTAGCAGGTATATGGGTGTTGAATCTAGGTGGTGATGGGTCAATGGCAGTCCACTGTACTATTTTTTAAAATACTTTCATCTTCCCTGTATATTTAAAATTTTTTATAATATACGGTTGAAAAAAGTAAAAGATCGAGTTTTGAGAATAAGCACAAAAGACTATATACAGATCGCCTGCAGAGGCTCCACATTGAAACTCCACATCAGGGGACTGTCTCAGTTGAGCTGTGGAGAGGGAACTTGAGATCTAGAGATGGATCTTCTTCCCCCAAAAAAGAGACAGGATTCAGTGACTAAGTTTTAATTCTAGGCCCCCAAGCAAAAGTTTCAGAAAGGGACCTTTTCGTCTTTGCTAATCGTAAATTAATCAGCTCTCCAGTGGTGAGAAGGCCCCCTTCTCTATGCACCCACCCCCCACTCACCAGTGTTTATGCCTAGAGCAAGAATGAGACATAGAGAAGCTCTTAGAGAAGATGATATGGTTACTTAGTTGGTAGTGATGAATAGAACACTGGCATAATTTTAATCTGCGAAATTTTCAATGATGATTACTACCTTTTCCTTTATTGAGTGAAGTGGTTGGTAGAATAGTGGTTAAGATAGTGGGCTGTTAGACTGCCTGGGTTCAACACTGGACTGTACCACTTAGCCCCTGTGTGAAATAGGAACAATCTAAACCATTTTCTATACTTGTAAATAAGGAGAACACCCATCTCAGCATCATATGAGAATAAAAAATGATAAATAATGCATGCAGTATTGTTAACACAGTACCTAGCAAAGAGTAAGACCAAAAATGTTACTGATGATGATGATGATGATTACTCACAGAAGGGAAGTGAACATTTAGGAACAAGTTGAAAGGTAGACCCCTACTGGGGCTGAAGATCCATAGGCAAAAAGTAAATTTTTGGCTACTCAGTAACTTAAATCAGGTTTACTGTGAATTTAACTATTTCCATGAGTTTCCTGAGAATTCTTTCAGCACGCATCTGGCACCAGCTATCCATCTCCAGATCCCCAGGAAAGCTGGGATCAGGAGCTGGAGAGAGCTAAGAACCCCATCTGTCCTTTCTCACTGTAGAACAGTGCCACTGTTTCACTGGTTTGATGTCTACAAAGCAAGGTGGTAACCTCTCTCAGTGGTAGTGCTCCTTCCCAGCAGAAGCTGAAATGTAAAACCATTATTCAATCAGCTGATGGTACTTGGAAAACAAAAGCTTTCCTTAAATATGTTTTTTTCATTTCTTGCCTGAGACACTGTGTCAAATATTTTGAGGTTCCAGCCAGTTGAGACGTCCTTTCACTGATGATATACCAAGCACTCAAAGACACCACTTGAGCTTCTAAATTTACTTAACATATTTTTTAAAATTATAAGTGGCCATTGACACCCATATATTTCAGAGACTGGTGAGGTTTTGTTTGAGGTGGAAATCACTTAGTAAAAATTTTTAATGTAAGGGTTATCTTAAAATCTGAGACCTCTCTACTTGGCCACTAGCCTTTGAACTTCTGAAGATGTCTTTGGTAGATGATGAAATCTATGGAAATCATTGATGATGAAATAAGACTTCTCCTTGTGAATCATATAAGAATTTAACACTTATATAAAAACCAACTTTTTAACGAAAGTTTAGGATCACCAAGAATGGTAATTCTGTGATCTTTAGACTGTGAAAGCCTGATTATAAATCCAAATTGAGTAGGACTGCCTCTTTATAACTGTTTTGCTAGAGAAAGATGGGTTATATATGATAGAAATAATAAGAAAGCTGCTTTTTAAAAATTATGAAGAGTGCTTACATCAATACAATATAATTACTATAAAATAAGCTGCTAATTTTGTACAAAATGTCCTTTCTTTTCAACAGTTATAGATTTAGAGTCTGGCTTCTCTCAAGTGTCCTACATTAAGAAAGTACTTTTTGTATTATCAATGGTATCAAATGGTATCATTTGAAGGCTAGTTGTATGTTATACTTAAAATTTTCTTTTGTCTGCCTTTCACACCCCAATCAGAACAATGCTGATAATTCTACTTCAAGAAGAGAAAGAAAACTTATAAATGAGTTTATTATATCATGGCTCTGGCCACAAATCCAGTAAAACCTGTTTCAATGTAAATACAGACAATTCCTATATTTTCAAACTTAATTTTGAAGATGAATGTTTATAAGAAACTTTGACAATACTAGATTTGAAAGCCTTGAAAGACCAGATTTGAAGGACTAGATTTGAAAGACTATATTTTCAAACTTAATTTTGAAGATGAATGTTATAAGAAACTTTGACAATACTAGATTTGAAAGTCTTATATTCCAAACCAGGATGGGTTAGGCCAATATTCTTTCATCTAAGCAATTGAAGAGTAAAACCCTTAAGATGGACATAAGCTTTTTTTTTTTTGGTGTTTTTTCTGTAAAAGACAAATACTACAATAAAGTACTTATACATCAAATCTTGCCTTCTATATCTTTACTATACTACAAATGCAGTACTTTTAAAAATTCTGCCGACTTAAGCCTGAACCTCTGTTTCCTAATAGTTTTGGGTGACTGTAGTTCAATCACATAACTATGTGTTTTGTTCTTGAACTGCTACTGCTGATTTCTTTGAATTATAGCTAGAAGTCTAAGCTTCTGCAACAATAGAGTCTCTGATGATTTAAACGCAGAAGTTAAGAAATTCAGCTGAATCTGCTTCTTTTTGGTATCAACAAAAAGTTTGTACTCAATGTCTGCCATTTTGGTCATTTGTATTTGAACTGATGGCGTAAAGTCCATTCTAAGTCAAATAAGGATATTATGTAATGCTAACCTCTTCAGAGTTTTCAACTCCATAATATTTCTATGAAGTATAGTAAGGTCTTGATTCAAAATCCAGTCCTGAATGTTCGCAAAATCACACTTAAAGGTGGTGTTCCATACACATGTATACATTCTGTCCTATCCCCCTCCCAAAAACCATTTTGGTGCTCTGTAAGACATGAAGAGCCCTTCACATACCTCTTACTGGAAAGAATTACAAGTGCTTTCAGTCCATCTTCACTTATGGCAACTTTCTTTTCTCTTATGACATGTCTTACATAGGAACAATGAGTTCCGGAGTCAGAGGACTAACTTGGAACATTATATACCAGGACTGTAATGCAAGGATAATCTTCAACTGATAGGTACAGATGAGGTAAAATATGGATTCTTCATAAATTTCTCAATTACTCTACTTCAAGTATTCTGAGCATCTTGAGTCATGGCATTAGTTAGCCTCTAATTTTAAGCCCTTCTTAGACATTGTCCTGTGCTGGTAAAGTACAGGATTGGTCCTGGAATGATATCTATTACTCCAAGAGCAAGTTGTTGATTTTTTTTTTTTAATCTCTGTATAATTGCTTAACATGGGCTAGGATTGTGGCTGTCTTTCCTAACCCTGGAGGGTTTTTGAGACGCAGATGGGCAATCAAACTTCATTCACAAGTTTTTGAATGGTTCTCAGGGTGTCCTGATGAGAAATGTGGCTGGTGTTTTTCAAGCCACGTCAGTTTTCTACTTTTGTCTGCCATGGAGTAACCAGCTCTGAGGCTCCAAGGGGAATTGTTATATCCCCAGCATGTTTGTACAGCTACTAATGAAAATCTGACTCTGGAAAGTTCACATTAGTGTTGTTACACATTTAGAAACATTATTATTATATAGTACTGGTAGTTCACAGTCATTGTAAAAAAAAAAAAAAAAAAAAGTTATGTTGATAACCAAACAGAAAATACCTCTCCTGAAAGCCTACTGCCCGGAGATTGCCATCCTTCCAAAATTTTCCAAATAACCGTTGACTAATATTCTCATACTGTTCCATTACCTTCTTTTTCTACCAATATATCATGAACATCTATTAAAAAATGAATATGCATGATAGTTTTCATGGCTACATAACATTCCCTTGGGTCACAATTAATTACTAATAACTAAGACTTATTGGGAGCTAATAGTCAAGTGTCTGATCAACCAATATGTAGCTGTGTACCTTGAGGAAAGTGATTACTGTGCCTTCAGAGAAGTCCTGTCCCTCACTTTCCTGGGGTCACCCTCCCAATATTTATCATGACTTTCTGCCCATCCATCAGAACACAATGGAAAAGGTATTTCCAAGTTTGGCTCCAGAAACTTCTGTCAAAATAAGACATAAGCTAAAGTAACTGTAAAATTTAACTATTTTATTTCGTTTATTCTATTTTTCCATCTTGATTTATTTTTTAAAAGATTTTATTTATTTATTTGACAGAGAAAAAGAGAACATGAGCACAAGCAGGAGAGCAGCAGACAGAGGGAGAAGGAGAAGCAGACTCCTCACTGAGCAGGGAGCCTGACATGGGACACGATCCCAGGACCCTGGGATTCTGACCGGAGCTGAAAGCAGACGCTTAACCAACTGAGCCACCCAGGAGCCCCTCCATCTTGATTTATTTAAAATGATTTATTTATTCTATTTTTCCCTCTTGAGTTATGCCCTGTTCCATTGTCCAGTCTAGCTCTCTAGGAATATTATGTGAGTACAGCACCAGAGCAAAGCACAAATAATGCAACACCAACAATACAAATGTCCCCAAGTTTGAACATTATTAAGGGAAAATCTGTTTCTTTGAATTTACCAGCTTCTAGAGGAATTCCTTGGCTCATGACCCCCTTTCTCCTTCTTCAATCCAGCAATGTTGTATCCCTCTGACCAGTCTTCTACAGTCACATCTTCTGAGCACAGCTGGGAATGCTTCTCTACTTTGAAGGACCCAGCTGATTAGACAATCCAAAATAATCTCCCTATCTCAAAGTCCTTAACTTGATCACATCTGCAAGTTTGCTTCTGCCATGTAAGGTAACAGTAACAGGTACCAGGAATTAGGACATAAACATCTGGAGGAACAATTATTCTGCCTATTATAATGGCCATGAAGAACATGTAGCTGCAGTCAAAATATGCTTATTGTTTAATGTCCAGGGGAAAAAATATTACGTATACTTTATTATTATTATTGCTATATAATGATAACTACTTTTATGAGATAAAAAACAGTAAAAATAAGACTAGAGGTAATCATACCAAATGGAACTCAAAAGACACAAACTGGTGGTGAAAGTGAGTGATCTCACTGGTTTGGACAACTGATATGCACCTTGAAAAATTCCTTCCACATGAAATATTAATGTGTTTTTTTCTTCTAAAAGTTACTGTGCCTCAAGGCTTCAGGTGTTTCTTCTGCTCAGGTCAACTACAGGAATTTTCTAAACTTTAGTGGGTTTAAAATTGAGATAAGTTTTTAGAAAGCAAGCTGTAATTTTTTTTAAGCAATTGGGAATTTGTGTTATTTACATTACTTTAAAACTTCTCTGCCTTGTGAACTACAGTCCATGGGGAAAACAACAAAAACTTGCATCACTTAAAAACTTCACTATGAACAAGGACACTTTCAGTTCCAAATGATACTCATTGCCTTTTAACATCTAGATTAGCTAATTTCTTTGAACTGTAAAATTTGAACAATAAATTTAAAAAAAAAGAAAAAGAAGAGAAAGTAAATATAAACTAATGAGGAATTGTAGGGACCCAGCTGAAGGTATCAGTTGCCCAGGTGCTTTTATTTGTCTGGTTTAATTTGTTCTGTGTGTCACACAAAAATGTGGCTCTCATTTCCAAATGACAAGTGTAATGGAGTGCTTTGTGAAAAACAACTGTGTTATAAATAGCACTTTATGAGAGAATCTCGCTGACAACTCATAGTTATCAGACAAAATACTTTATACAAGTAGAAAAATTAACAAATATTTTAAGAACATACATTGGGGGGAGGAGGTAGCTTTGAACTTGATGAAGTCTCTGACACTATCCCCATTTTAGCACAACTCTAGGAGCTGAGTGGATTAGAACTTGGGAGAATGCATGTAGGGGGGACTTCAAATATGGTCCTATTCTGGGAGATCCTGCTAAGACTCAGGTCATCTACCTCTCTGGAGGGGGAGTAGAACTTTTGAACTATCTTAGGAAATTTTTTTCATGGACAGCTCTTGGCATAGAGTAGGGCCTCAAGGAACATTAGCTGAATAGAAATCTAAATTTGAAATGATCATCTTCCCAGTAGCAATGCAGCACCTCAAGATATTATAATGGTTTAATCTGTAGTGGTCACAAGTACAGCCTTCATCACCAAGTACGAACCAATATCTAATGACTTCCTACTGCCTCTCACTCAACAGAGTTCTGTGTTGTTTTCTCTGCTTCTGCCAATTTCTTATTGTATTCCTTCCTTGCCATTACAGTGGTCAGTGGCACTTGGGGGAATTCTGTCCTTTATGAATAATTCTCATCATCAGAAAGATTGCTGACCCTTTGTTTGGTCATCAGATAATGGAGCTGGGGAGTGAAGCCCAGCCTAGGGTGACTACAGAAGTTGAGGAAACCTCAAGCTGCTATCTCATTCAGTGATTAGGCATGATGTCACACACAAGTAAGAGTTAAATTTCATAACTTAGGTTCTACTAGAAAAACTTCATAATTTATCAATCAACAATAAATATTATTGAGTGTTTGCTATAAACAAGATCATGTACTAAGCCCTCGGAAGGCTACAAAAATAAATAAGACAAGGGGAGGGGCACCTGGATGGCTCAGTTGGTAGAGCATGCCACTCTTGATCTGGGGTCATGAGTTCGAGCCCCACATGAGGCATGGAGATTACTTTAATAAATAAATAAATAAATAAGTAAATAAGACAAGGGGGAAGTTCTGGTCAGATTTACAATGTAATAACATTGTTTTAGCTGCATTTCAAGAGAAAGATTCTGGCTGGGAGAAAGAAGGGATTAATAGTTAGGGCATTGGTTTGGTTATTTTAATGGAAGCCAAATAATCATGGCTTCCATAAGATAGATTTATTTTTCTCTCTCATAAAAGTTTGAGGTGGCAAAAAGTCCAAGAGGATAGGGTTCCTTTTATCTTTTGGCTCCTTCATCCCCTAAGGTTTTCACTTGTAAGGCTGAACCTGACTCACCACTATCTTGTCACAATCCAGACTGCAGAAAGGTGAAAGAAGAGGAGGACGAATATTTCTATTTTAAGAATGTGGTTCAGAAGGTGCACATGTCACTTCTGTTCTCAGGTTATTGATCAGAACATCCTTGGCCAGGTGACATCGTAGCTTGGTCATATGAAGGTGCCAGGAAGGTTGGGAAATGTGGTCTCTAGCTGGGAGGCATGGTGCTCACTTCTATCACCAAAAGGAAGAAGAGAGTGTGGGTATTGGATATAATTAGCCATCTCTGCTTTAGGAGACAAGACTGGAGGCAAAGAAATTAGTTAAGACACTATTAATGCAATTATAGTAGTCTGAACTAGGTTAGTATTCATGATAATAGGAAGGATTAAAAGAGTATTTGGAAGGAAGAATTGATGGGACTTGGTAATTTATTGAATATGAGGAATAAAAGAGAGTAAGGAGTAATTAATTCATTTCTTCAGTATGTAATGAGTCCCTACTCTGTGCCAAACATCACCTTAGGTGCTGGATACACTGCGGTGAACAAACAGACACTATTTGTGCCTTAAGGAACTTAGACACTAAAATGTGATGTTCAAATTTGTTTTAAAAATTACATTTTTATATATAATTTACATTTAATATATCTATTAAGATACAGAACACAGAAGAAAGAGCAGTTTGAGGGAAAGTGATGCGTATGTGATAATCCTAATAAACTTGAGGTACCTGTGGGATAACCAATTAGTGATATTCAAGATATGGTTGAATATGTGAGTCTGAATCTCAAGAGGAAAATTGGAGTTGAGATACTTATGCACTGAGGAACATCAGCACAGGTGGTAATTTGCATCCATGTGAGTAGTAAGACTGCCCAAAGAGAGTGTTGAGAAAGAAGAGAGCCTCAGACAGAACAGCTTAGAGCATAGAGGAAGTGAATCTGAACTGGGCCATAAAGGATGGACAGGTTGGAAACAGATTAGATGGAAATAAGATGACAAATTTTATCTGAAAGCAAATAGTATTGTTTTGGTCTGGATGGGTAAATTGGGTGTAGCTTGTGGAAGGCCGTAAGAGTAGTAGTAATAATAATAATAATAATTATAATTATAATAATAATAATAACAACAATAACAACAGTCATTTTTTTTTTTTTGCACTATGTGCCAGAAACACTAGGCATTTTATACATCACAGAGATTTCTTCTTGTCATCTCCACTTGAATTCCTCAAAGGAACTAAAATTCAACACATCTAAAAGTCAACTCTTGATCTTCCTCCTGTATCCCACACCTGGTCTCCTTCTAGGGTTAATTTCAAGGAATGATGTACATTCATCCAGTTGGGCAAGCCAAAAACCTAGGAACTATTCTCCACACCTCCCTCTCCCTAATACATGAGATCCCATCTGCCATCAAGTCCTGTTGAGTTTTGCTTTTAAATACCTTCCTCCATCTTACCTTTTTTCCACACCTCCTTAATCCAAACTATCATCATCTCTCTGTTGATCTACTTCCATGGTCCCTTAATGAGTCTCCTTGACATTACTCTTTGCTTCCTGGATTCTCCTCAAGGCAACCTGAGTGATCCTTTGGAGATACAACCAGACCTTGTCATTTCCTTCATGTCAAGCCAAAGAAGTCTCCATCAAGGTCTTCCCTTTGCTTTTAGTTATTCTAAGAGACCAAAATTCTGGACATACCTACAAGGTCCATGTTCAGTTCCCCTCTGCACTCTCTGTTCCAGTGACTTTCTTTCAATCCTCTTATTTGAAGTTGTCCCTCCCAACACTGAGATGGTGTTGATTCCTAGCCCCTTTCATCTGTAAATCCTTCCTCTGCCTTCATGTCTCTGATCAGTTGTCTCTTCTCAGAACTCCTTCCCTGGCTCTTAGGACTAGGGCAAAATAGCCTACTTTCCTAACAACCCTTAAGGCAAGGCATTTTTATTTTCATCCTATAGATAAGAAAACTGATGCTAGAGAAAATCAGTGATGTTCCCAATGTAGAGCTGAGGATATAGCATCTCATTCTAAACCCTGTGCTTTTGCAATTACATCATATTTGCTTTAGCAAGAATATTTAGAATGATATTCAATGGTAATACTACATTAATAAATGTATCCATTTTTAACCTTCTTTTGTAAAGAAGTTTAGATCCAGGGGAAGGTAGAGAGAACAAGACTCCTTTACTAAAAAGGATCTATTTCTTTTTTTTAAATGTACCTAAGTGGCCCCTCACACCCACTCTAGCAGCTCCTGTTCTGCCTGCATAATTATCTGGAGATGGGACTGTAGCAGAGACATTTACCTCTCACCAAATATCCATTTGCTCTGACACATTTCCCAGCTCTAACAGATAGGCAGGGTCATGTAATTAGCTCCAACCAAAGGCTGTTAACTTGAAGTGATGTGTGTCACTTCTGGGCTAAAGCATGTAAAGGAAACCCTCCAGTTCTTTTTTCTCCTGTGTAGCAAGCTGGGGGTCTCATGTTCCAGATGACAGCTACAAAATGAAAACTGCCTAGATCCCTGAATCACCACTTGGAAGGGAGCTGGTCTGCAAAGATGCTGGACCCCAGCAGATTTTGTGAGCCGAACAAAAAAGATTCTGTGTGTTAACCACTCCAGTGTTAGAGTTGCTTGTTAGTGCAGCATACTTTGGCCTATTTGGACTAACACAAGTTCTGTAACTAAAGAGCTCTCTGGCTATGCATAATTCTACTTGTTTTCTGAATCACTAGAAACTATTCTGTTAGTCGTATTCTTGACCTCAGAGTTAGAAGTTGCTGCCCTGAGGTCTTATTGCTGTTTAACATTGATTAAATTTCTAGATTTCTTCCACCGCCATGTTGTTCTACTGCATGATCTTTGGTAGTCACCTAATCTGTTTGCCCTTAAGGTTTATTAATTGGGGAAAAAAACAGAACAACACAAAACAAACTTTGCCCTACTTTGAATAGATAATGAGAGGAATCACTAATAAAAGAATGGAAAGGTGCTTTGAATGGAAAGGATATAAAACTGCTAGGTGCTTTATTGATGGGTGCCACAAGAAGGAAGAATATCATTTCCTTCTCTTTGAAAATTCTCAATACTTTAATGATAAAATTAGTAATTACTATATCCTGACACTTGCTGCAGGGTCTATTGGAGGGATGGGTTTGAGATGACGTTGCATTGGTTACTTCACTGAAAACTTTAGACAATGTTCTTAGGAAAAACTATAACATTTTGACCTCTAAATCTTAGACTAGAGCATAAAGAAATAAATTTCTTCAAAATTACTCAGAAAATAGATACAGATAAAAGGTGGTAAAGTCAAACCTTTTGGTAAGTATTAAGGGCTCTTGGGGTTCAGGCAGGTAATTTTGAGCTACGGGTTGGTCTTCAGAATTTATTTCTGGGTAAATAACCTTGCTGGACCCACAGCAGCTCTCTTAGTAAATATCAGCTTGATGTAGGTCTGCCAGGTATCTTGCATTTCGTCCTCACCATATAATTTTCATTCTCGTCTACCCCACTTCCTTCTCCAGGAGGCTACTCTGTGGATTACACAAACTGACTCCTTGGCCTACTGGTTTCCTGTTGGGTTTGGCCAGTGAGAATCCTTCCCAGGAGACTAGAGAGAAAAAAGTGAGATCAGGTATTTAGTTTCTCTTCCTCTCTCCACAGGCTGGTCTCAGGCTGGCTGTGTCCCTCCATCTAAGGTCATTACTCTCCCAAAGGTGGCTGCTCAACAAAACTCTCCCCTTCACGGTTCTGGTAACAAGTCCCTTCCCTTCAGGCCAAGGAGTGTGGTAATAGTTCTGTTGCTGCTAACCCCAGGTTCGTGTATTATTTCTTGTGGTACCCTTAAGCTCCCTATAAATATCTAGTCTGTTTATAAATAAACCCTCCTAATTACTTTCATTCAAATGTGTGATCTGTTTCCTATTGGACATTCATTTGACATTTCTATGCATCCTCCAAAACACAACACTCAACTTACTGCTCCTGTTTGTTTTCAAATGATTGACAATGGATTCTCTCCTATCTTCTCCCAGCCACAGGCAGAGACCCAGGATAAGAGCCAAAGACAAGGTAAACCAAGAGATGTCATTGAGGTTGGGGTACCAAGAGATACGATTGGTCTTTGGAAGGCAGGGAGCATTCAGGTTGGGGTGGGATTCAAAGATTAAGGTTAATATATTCTTTGCTAATAAAAAAAATATTTACATTTTGGAGAGATCTAGTTTGAGGTAGTACATAAAAATTCACATCCTCACTTTTTGTCCATAGCATTTTAGAGAGGTGGTATAGAATTGTCATTAGAATAATGGAGTTTGGGCTCAATCTTTCTAGTTTAATTTTGATTTTTGCCACTTACAAGTTATTTGACATCGGACAAGTTATTTAACCTCTCTGTCTCAGATTCCTTATTTGTTAAGTGAAGGTAATACTACTACTTGTTAAGATTTTGTGAAGATTAAAGAAGTTGGTATATGGAAGTGCTTAGAATATTGCCCAACCCACAGTAAGTGCTCCGTAAATATTAACTATTAATATTTGGAACCAAAATAAATCCTACAGTTTATTTAGATTAATTCATGAGACAAAGAAATACAGGCATAGAGATCAAATTGCTCAGCCAAGGTCACGTAGCGAAGATCAATCTCAGGTTTGTTCATGGATTTATTTGTACAACAGATATTTATCTTACCAGTACGGAACAAAAGTTCCATTAATTTGGCCAAGTCTGTATAGAATGGTTAGAGCCAGAGTGAGAACCAAGCAAACAAACAGCAATAACAACAAACACAACCAGAAAACAAAGCCCTGGCTCCCACCTGTTCAGCTGTTTCTCTCCTCATCATGCTACGCTTGGGACTGCCTCTCTGCTATAATGCCCACTTGGATTTTAATCAGTTCCTTGTCTAGCATCCTTTGGAGAATCACCTACATCATATGTGGGGCTTATGATACTACATTTGGTGCTTAGATCTTGGTTTTTGGCTGATACGCAAAAATGAAAAAGAGCAAGAAACCTCCCCAGACGCTCCACAGCTGTGCATGTAAAAAGCACACAAATCTCTCCAACTACAATATAGCAAAAAAAAAAAAAAAAAAAAAAATCCTCAAAGTAACTGATGCTCTAAGATTTCCCCCTGGATCTGCATTTTCTGAAAGCCTCAGATGGTATGTTTTGTGTGTGCGTGCTAATTTCACCCTCCTTGGTCAAACCGTCTACTTCAGGTAGTGCAGAAGTCCTGCCGGTTGGGGAATTACCTCTGCCACCCGGGAAGGCAACATCTCCGTAAATCCTCATTTAACTATGAAGACAGCTGTAAGCCCTTTAAATTTATAAGTGAAATTAAATTGCAGAATTCTGTAGGGTGGGTTTGATGCTACCCAAAGATTCCCCAAGTGCAAAGCTAATCCTTGAGTTTAAAAGTAGCAAATCTAAATGTTTCCATTCAGGATAGAGGTTTCCTTGACTGCCAGGGAGAAGGGTTGGATGAGACTTAATCAAATAATAAAACAAAACAAAATTCACTGAGACCTAAGGTTGGGTCAACATAGGACAGGCAAAAGTGCACAATTGAAGTAATTTTCCAGGGAATTTGTGTTTGAAACAATGACTTGGAATACCAAAAAGGATTAAATTTTTTCTTAACATTTTAAATTTGCAGTTAATAATCTTTAATTAAAAGATGTTCAGCTTTAGGGAGGGAAGTTAGTATATTTTTCATGGTTCTGGCTGGAGGTCAAAAGTCTGTCGGTTCACTGTGCTAGAATTGTCTGCTGGTGTTTTGGGGCCAGCCACTCATTCTTCTTGTGCCTCGGTTTCTCCATGACTAGAAATAATGTATAATCTTTGTGGAATCTGCCTTTAACAGAAGCACGCCAATTTCTTTACATAGTGAGAGTTTGGGATTATTAACATTCAATTTGAGTTATAAAAATGTAGTTTGTATTTTAAGAACACAACTATTGAAACAAATGGAATATACCATCCCACACTATTATTGGAAAAGATATTTAAGATTGCTTTTTTTGGGGGGAGCATGACAGCTGGCTGGCTCACTTGGTAGAGTGTGCAACTCTTGATCTCAGGGTTGTGATTTCAAGTACCACGCTGGGTGCAGAGATTACTTTAAAAAAATAAATAGATAAATACAAATAAAATTATTTGTGGGGGGGAAATGTTATTTAGAATTCAAAACACTTCTCCACATGCTCAGTAATGACGACAGTGGAAAATTGAGCTTTAAGTTAACTTTTAGATGCGCAGATCTGTACTACTTGAGCACAGGTCATAAATCCTCTGGAAAATAAAACGACATGCACAATTTTATAAAATAATGCTTGCCTTATTACAGACAACACCTGCTCTGTCATATGGTTTATAAAGGAGTCACCAGATAGTGGCACCTGAACCCCTGAAATTTACAATTAATATTAACACATACACATAGATTTTCTTTAAATGAGGAAATGTGAAGATCCTCAGGTGTCACAGTGTAAACCTCTGCCTTTTTATTGAAGTGAGGATCAATTATCCTCACCAGTTTTTCCTTCCCTTGCTGCTTCTCTGCATATCAATACTTGGGGTGGATCCGTGGTTCTCAATCCCACAGGGATTAAGATCAAATTTCCCCCTCCCCCACTTTGCCCCCATTTCGCCCCACCCCTTAAAGGAATGAGATCCTAAAGGCTGGAAAGATCAAACTCTCCCTGCCTTGTAATCCTCACTTCAAAGGTCAAATGAAGATTTCTCTTGTGATAGATTTGCATTTGCCTAGCAAAGTTAAATATCTATTGTTCACCCTAAATTAGGTTGTTAAGAGCTCTTTCAAATACATTTTATGGTTATACTGACAAACTAGTCAGATTGTATACACTTGGTCTAGATATTTGAGGACGCATCTCAAGTATTAGCTATTCCTGGAAAATTGGATTTCTTTTTTAGGAGATTGTTCTGAATCAGATTTCAGATTTGACTTTTTATAATATGTTAGTATAAAAAACTGAAAGAAAATTGTTCCAGGAGAAACCACTTGGATAAAAAACTAATACATCTCCATTGAGTATCTTTTGTTTTGTTTACTCCTGAAGATTTTCAACACAGGCTGGCTTTCATTGGCTTTGGATGTGCTTTTAATTAAACATTTGGAGACTGAGGGCAAGCAAGAGCTCTCTTGAGATATAAAATCATCCTGTCCTCAGTTAACCTGAGGGAGGTACACTGGGACTTTTTAATTTATTACTTTCTTTTTTTTTAAGGTTTTATTTTTAGGTAATCTCTGCACGTGGGGCTTGAACTCATGAGCCCAAGATTAAGAGTCACATGCTCTATAGACTGAGCCAGCCAGGTGCCCCAACTTGCTCTTTTATGCTATTTATCCCATCTCATGATCTTGAATGCCAGCTACTCTAGCTGGAGTTCTCCATAGAACTCACTGTTATAAACAAATCAAGACATGAAATCAAAAGCCGTTTTATCATTAGGAAATCTGGGTGAGGTCCATACAAGCCCTCAATCATGAGTGATGCATCTGTGTGGTAGACAGAATAATGGCTCCCCAAAATGTCCGCATCCTAATCCCCAGAATCTGTGAATGTTAATTTACATGGTAAAAAGGAGATTTTGCAAATTTGACTAAATAAAAGATCTTGAGATGGGGAGATTATCCTGGAGGATCTTGAGATGGGGATAATATCCTTGCGATATTATCATTGTAAGTGTCCTTGTTAAGAGGGAGGCAGAGAGAAATCTGACTACAGAAGAGGAGAAAGTGGCATGATAAACAGGCTTTGAAGATGAAGGAAGGGGCCACAAGCCAAATACAGGTGGCTACTGGCAGCGGGGGGAAAAGGTAAAGGAACAGATTGTCCAGTCAGAGCCTCCAGAAGGAGCCAGTTCTGTCGAACACTATGATGTTAACCCTGTGAAACTGATTTTGGACTTCTGACCTCCAGAACTGCATTGTTTTAAGCCACTAAGTGTGTGGTGATCTGTTACAGGAGCAGTAAGGAATGAATATATTCTGACATTCATCATTTGGATTTAGATTGATACACATAATTTTGAACTCTTATTTTAGATTCTTATCCATACTGATTATATCTACAATGACACATCATCACACAAAATGAAGTGGATATTTGGCTGTAGAGTTCTGAATCTTGGCTTCAGTACAAATTATGATATGATACACATCTAGCTGTCTAATTTAGAAATTCAGGAATCTCAATTACGTTTATTGAAAGAATGATAGCAGTAGAGTGTAATGACTTTGGGATTCCTTTTAGAAACTGTATTGGTATCACATGTAAAAAAAATGAGAGATAAAAATTTCTCATTCCTAGATTTTAATCTCATTTAACTCAAGGAGCAAACTAGCGTGGATGTCAAGTGCTTCAGTTTGATCTTTTACGGCAACGAGCACTCAATGTACTAAAAATAGCCAGATGTGGAGGGGTGAGTTATCAGTTCTGGGACTGTTTTTCCCAGTGAGATGCTCTGAAAAATTTCAACCTGTAAATTTCATTGAGCAGCTTAGAAAATTACCGACAATGCAGCAGACCCTTCTATGTCTGAGTTTCTGCCTAACTCTGCCTGGGATCTTGTCTGTAATATGTGTTAATCTGTTTATTGACACATGTAATCAAGATCTCAGGAATCTGATCTCTAAGAACTTGAACTCAATGTTTGTATATGTGCTGTAGGCTCCATGGAGCAACCTTCTAGTAGATCAAGGCAGACACTTCTCTCATTTCCTATCCCATCTCCATGCCCATGAAGGTTTTATTTGCTTCTTTGAAGCCCTTGGCAAGTCCAGTAGAGCTGCGTCAACCCTTTCCTAAACACAGGTTAGTGATGATTCTCAGTATCCTCCTCCTCATGGCCATCAGCACTGCTATCCTCATTACCAAAGTTGGCATCTCTAGTATCTTTAGCGAACTTAGCAGTTCACAAAGAGCTTCCATTTGCATGACCTCCTCAGAATGAGATTGATCAACCTCTGGAGCTGGAAACAAAGCATTTGAGCACTTAATCTCGCAAAGGTTTTATAGAGGAATCAGGGCAACATTATCCTCCTTGCACACCTCCCACCACACTGTGTGTTACATAAAGAGTGCTTGATTAAATGTTTGCAGAACTACCATTTGTGAGTGAGGATACTACATTTCAGAGAAATTCTGTAGTTTTCCCAGTGTCTGATAGGCAGAAAGGGAATTGCAGACACTAGAACGCAGGTCCCCTCATCTATTACCTGAGGGACAAATATATATATAATAGCTAATATATATATAAATATAGAATAGCTAATATATATATATATATATATATATCGTGTCACACGTAAACCCTGGAAATGTTCTCCATGTTGTCTCAGTTGAATAAGAGTTAGGGAAAGGATCAAAAGAAAATGATTCATCAGAAAGTACATATTCATTGACCTTATCTCACCATATGTGAAGAGTAAAGAAGAAAGAAATGAAAATTGATGACGTGCCAGCTTTAAAAAAAATCAACATCATAATATTATCACTGATTGTTGACCATTTGTTGTGGAAAAAGAGGAGGGTACTATAGGTCATTTGTACTTTCTTTGTCCATTATTTTTCTCAGTGGGAAGCAGGAGTAAGATTTCCTCTTCTTTGTGAAACTAAAGACCGTTTCGGCTAGACCTTAGTTTTCCTCACCGGTGTCATATACAGCTAACCCATCTCGGGTTGATACATATGTAAATTCACACAATTGTTTCTATTTGTAGAGAGACAAGTTATTGTCAATAAAATGTGGCAAGTGCTCTTTTAAAGTCCTCAATCATTCACAGCAAATGTGTTTAAATGGCTGAGGACTAAGGAAGGTGTCTTGCTCCCTGTTGGAGACCCAATTCTGCATCCACTGAACGCTTGCGTCATTGGGAAGTCAATAATCAGTTGGAAAAACACAGGTGGAATTTAGGGCATTACATACATAGAAGGTTTCCTTGTTTCTACCAAAGATCTTAATTCAGATAGATTTAGGTTGATGAAGTTGCACAGTTCCAGGTGAAAGGAAGCTAATGTTCACTGGACTGTCGTCTCAACAACGCAATGAAGTAGAAATTATGTCTTTGGTTTTTAAGATGAGAAAACTTAGAGAAGCTAAGGAACTTAATGAAGCAGTATCACTTGAAGTTAAGAGTTGGGGCTTGAGTTTCATTGCCTTGAGTTCTAGTCCCAGTACAACCATTAGCTAGCTACTTGACTTGGGAAGAAAGTTGACTCTCTGATCCTCAGATTCTTTATCAGTCAGATAGGGATGGGATTTGGTCTAGACTAAAAGCCTTCAGTTATTTTGAGGATTAATGGTAGACTACAAATATTCAATCAATTACTATCATCAAAGCAACGGAGGTAGTAAATTTCAGATATGGGGTTCAAAGCTCAAGTGCTTCTCATTGTACCATGTTGCCCTTTGGATGGTGTTCACAAAGGCCAGAATTTCTCACAGTAAGAGGTCTAGGGTTAGAATTTTAAAATGATCTTCCTGGTCAATTTAAATCTGCTATGGAGCAAGTTGCCCACCTACAGTTGGGGCACCTGTTATGTTTTAAATTGAGCACTCTAAATGGTTACAAGAATATGAGATGGAGACCACCGGTCCCACATAATTTCAGGTTGCAGGACATGGAATGGATATCAAGAGATACAAATGGAGTTGGACAAGAGAGAATTTACCTGTCTCTTTAGAAATCAGCTTTGAAGGAGACCAGCCAAGGGTAATTCTGTTATACACACACACATTAATTGAGTACATACTGTGTGGAAAACAGCATGCAGTGAGAAATATGAAGATTTCCATAGAGATGAAGTCCCTGCTATTCTACAGTTCATTTTGGCAGAAGAGCCGGTGACACACCCAGCCCAAATCAAGGCACACTGTGTCATGGATTTAACATGCTCTAAGAATGAGGAAAAGGGAGATTAATAACAGAGACCAGAGGAGGGTAGAGGAAAATTGGTAAGACTCCTTGGAAAAAAAGAAAGGAAGTATTATGTTCCTGCAATCTATTAGGCACTGTAAGAGTTGGTTTTTAAGTTGGGTTTTGAAGGAAAGACACAATTTAATAGTTTGATATAGAAAGAATTGAGAGCCCAAGAGAAAAATAGAAAAAAAATATGCCAGGGGTGCTGAGAGCAGTTATGATTTATATGGCACATTGTTGCTCATCATCTTGGGTGAGTCCACATTTTCACATGAAATTTTAATTACAGTCAGTTTCAAGGTTTGCCTTCTTGCCATGATATAATCTAAAATTTCATTCTAAATAATGTTCAAATCATTTTACAATTTTCCTTTTAGTATGCTTTTAATATTTTCGAAACAAGGAAGAGTTATTTTTAAGTAAATACCATATAATACCAAAATTAATTTTAAAGCCAGGAAATTGTTTCTATAAATATGGTTTTAAAATCATCACATAGCTTTGAAAAGTTGTAAGAAATATTGCCTGGATCTAGTTTAAAAAAAAAAAAATACTGTCCGAAACAATTTCCCCCTTTCAGCTGGCCTCCTTTACTAAATCATACTAATTTTTAGGAGAGTTTTTTTTCAATCTGTCTCCAGTTACTAAGAAACATTTCTCAACAGATTTTTGAAAACAGGAATTTCAATTTTGATTGTCAACAAACTGAATTTTATTTATTGGTTAAATTAAACCTAATTAGGTAGGTATTCTTTGTCCAGTTTTACAGATGTGAAAACCAAAACACAAAGAGGTTCAGAGACTTTTCGAAGCAGTTTAAGACTGTGGATAAGAGCTGGGTGTGAGTTTGGCAGCCCCGAGATCAAATCTTGGCTCCATCACAAAGTAGCTAAATGACCTTGGCAAAGTAGCTGAATCTCAGTCTCCCTTGAAGCCATTTCAACTTACTAGAATTTAGTTATTTAAGGTTTTGTTTTTGTTTTTATTTTTTAAACAGTCCGGCAGATGGTCTACACATCTGAATATTCATTAAATCAGGATGGCGGACTGTATTGACTAAATTCTTCTTCTTCAACAAATCTTTAAGAACTTACCATGAGTCAGGTATTAGTCAGTAGAGATACAAAGATGAGAAAGATAGCTTTAGAGACTTTCAAAAAGTCTCCACAAATATTAATATCAAAGCAGCAAAATAGTAGGTAGTGGGCCAACTTGTTCTTTGACATCAAAATTAATCTGGCATGGACCCTATAATGCTCAAATTTCTCTTAAGCTCCTCAATAGATGTTTGGTTTGTAAAGCACTCGAATACTCTGTCAAAACTACTATTTATAAATATATCTTTGCTGCTCTGATAGAAAACTATACAAAAGTCCCTGATGTGTGTTTATTCCAACTTGCTATTTTTTTATGGGACATTCTTACAGGGCTTAAGGTAAGCCAGTATCTTTCCAGTGAAGAGCTCTGCTTTGGCTGCTCAATATCCTCAAATTACATCTATAAGCAGAATGGTCAAATTCAGAAATTTCAAAAAACACTCTATTTACCTTCGACCTATTCGATTAATTTTGACTTTATTTGATTGTTTGCTTTACCACTTTGCTCTCTAGCCTCCTACCTTCCCGGGAGAATTGGATCATTTTGTTCCTTGACTCTCGAAGAGTGAAGGTCAAACTGTGGTCTGGAGAAGCCTCATCCTGGAGCATTAGCTGCTGGACAGGGTCTGTCGCACCGCGATCGCAGAACTTATCTGCAAACCCGTGCCACTTCTCAAAGCCACGTTGCAATGAAGTCCTGCAGAGAACACAAGGTTATGCTGCTATAAATTCATGCTTTAACAATTTTTTTTTCAAAGGGTATATTTTATTACTTGTAAAAGCGAAGACATTTTTAATGATTTTCTTGGTTGATATGTATTAGCATATCTATGCCTATGCATAGTATTTCATATTATAAATAAATATTATAAATATTATAAATTTGAACCTGAACTTTTCCCTCCATGCTTCCCTGCACTTACTTTGTACACATCCTTGTCAGAGGAGACGGTCTTCTGCTTCAGACTGTCGGGTCCTTAGGGGCAGATGCATCAAAATCCAGTCAGGATAACAGTCCAGTTATTTTTACAAACAGAATTTAATATAATGAATAGTTATAACAGAACGTGTAGGAAGAGACCTCTACACTATCACAGCTGTAGCAATGGCAGAAAGCAGCTACCACGCCTAGGCTGGAGAGTACAAAGGGAAGAAGTTGGAATTATTAACCCTCAGAAACTCAGAGGTGAGCCCCGTGGAGCTAAACCCCAGAACGCAGGGCGCACCTGCTAACTGGTGCTGGCATCTCCGAGGTGGGGCGTGATGAGGCTGGTTCTTCAAGCGCTGGGCAAACTTCCAACTGGATTCAGCTGCTGCTACAAGAAAGCACTGCAGGGTGGGGAAGTTTTGCCTGCACGATGCCTTCAGGAATCCCAAGCAGAAAGGAAGCCCCAGAAGGAACAAGCAGAAAGGAGCAAATCCCTTCTTCTTTTTCCACTGTTGCGAACTACCCCTAGAGACCCCTAGTACCAGGACTCAACATACAGCCAGCAGGCAAAGCAGAAACATAGTTTGCAAAGTCCCAGCTCCAGCCTCACAGAGCAGAGTAGGGAAGGGTAGGCTTGGAGATGAGAGACAATAGCCTAATAGTTGGTGCAGCAGGGCATGTGTCTTATAGTCAGCACCTGGCATAGGTCCTGTCCTACAGTATTGAAGAAATGCTCAATTTATTCAAGTGGGATGGAGATGTGTGGGTAGTTAGATTTAGAACTGTGATTGTAATGGCTAACATCTTAGTTCCTCTTATAAAAAGAGCTGCCTTCATGTAGGAAAAGAACTTGATAGACAACTTTCACTGTAGAAGGAGAGGTCCCAATGGTTACAGTCTCCAAAGAGAGAAAGAGAATTAAACTGTCCCTCATAAGAAGTTAGTGGGAATTGGGGTGGAGTAGGGTGAAGGACAAAGTAAACAGCTGGAGAGGTGTGGGGGAGATCAAAGAGACTCAGAGTCAAGGCCAAGCAAACTGTAAGACTAGACTGGATGGCAAAGACAATCCGAGAAAGTCCTGGTAGAGAGATGATAGAAGTAGTTTTAAAAATAATAAATATTTAAATTCAATGAAGTAAACTCAAATCTTCAAGACATTGGCATTTGCTTCTCATGCCCTTTACACCTGGAATGGTTGCAAATAAAGGGGGCAGTATGCTTTTATGTTGAGATGATCCTTAAAGTGAACCAGGTCTCTGGGAGCTGGAGTTATAAGCCAGAGATAACTAAGCAACAAAACCTCAATACCTTAGACACCTTCTAAAGCCACGGACTGTAAGTCCCCAGAGAGACAGGGGTGTGAGTCTGTCACAGAACATGGGATAAGGCTATAGGAAATTTCATGAACGCTCAAGGATTAGAGGGGACCCTAGCTTGAGTCCTGGTGACATTTGTTTTGTTAGAATGCACACTAATTTGTTAGAATGCACACTATGAAAACAAAGTGGTTTTGTAAACATTTGGCTGAATGGTTCCATTTTTAGGCAAAGTGTGAGGTCACTAAATTTACACATCATTTGAACAGCTGCATGAGCTCCATCCTCCAAGTTTTAGATCGAAGCCTGCGTACATATAAACTCAGAATAAAACCTATCTCCCCTATATAAAATAGTTGACATAAAGATAAAGCATCAAGGGAAAGTGTGGTCCGCAAACAGAATTGCACCACATTAAGGAAGTGAAATGGTAGTTCCTTAAGACCATTGGTTAAAATGCTTTTGTAAAGGTGTTGGCTTATGATGTAAAGATGGGAACAGCAAGAAGACAACTCACTTTTTTTTAAAAAAGATTTTATTTATCTATTTGACAGAGAGAGAGATTGAGAGCAAGCACAAGCAGGAGGAATGGAAGGCAGAGGGAGAAGCAGGCTCCGTGACTCGATCCCAGGATCGCGGGATCATGACCTGAGCCGAAGGCAGACGCTTAACCAACTGAGCCACCCAGGTGCCCCAAGACAACTGATTTCTAGCTCTAGTGTTTACGAATTTGCTTTTCAAGCAGCTGCTGCCTCAGCTGCCTCCTTGATGAAATAAAATTGCTGCTTTCCAACTTGACTATTCTGTCCTGATGTGACTTATGTGGGGAGTGCTCCAGCTCTGGGGCATGGGGGGTTTTCTGTTTCCCTTGTGCATTACTGTGTATTTACTCAGACAACTGGGAAGGAGATGGGTAAATTTGATAGGCACCAGTGAGATTTTTTTTCCCTCAAAGGTTTTATTTATTTTAGAGAGAGATCAAGAGAGAACAGGAGCAGGAGGGGCAGAGGGAGACAGAGAGAGAGAGTCTCAAGCTGACTCTGAGCTGAGCATGGAGCCCAACGTGGGGCTCAATCCCACGACTCCGAGACCACCACCTGAGTCGAAACCAAGTGTCCGATGCCTAACTGCGCCACGCACGTGCCCCGGCACCCGCGAGTTTTCTGAGAGAAAAAAAGATAGAGATCTTAACTAATGTTCAAACTTATTTGGGTATCTCTGACGGACGGAGATGGCTGTTAATAAGGTAAACTAATGAAAAAAAAAAAAATCTCTTTCAGCCCAGAACCTGAGTGTGATCTGGGGCCCAGCAACATCAGCATCACCTGGTAGCTCATTAGAAATGTATAATCTCAGGCTCTGCTTCACACCTGCTGAATCAGAATCTTTGGACGTGGGGCCCAGTGGAGTGTTTTAAAAACCTCCCCAGGGGGCACCTGGGTGGCTCAGTCCTTAAGCATCTGCCTTTGGCTCAGGTCATGACCCCAGGGTCCTGGGATCGAGCCCAAGTAGGGCTCCCTGCTCATTGTGGAGCCTGCTTCTCCCTCTCCCAGTCCCCCTGCTTGTGTTCCCTCTCTCTCTCTCTCTGTCAAATAAATAAATAAAATCTTAAAAAAAAAAGACCTCCTCAGATGATTCACATGCACCTCAACTTTGAGAAGCAATGTTAGCAGACTGATTCAACTTTACATTTTTTCTTTATAAGGTGGGAGTAACCAGGCCTGAGTCAGCCTGGGGTTCCCTGGCAGGGAAAAAGATGTTTTCCAGTAATAACTGGGAAGAGGGTTCAAAATTTTTGTATATCAAAGAAATAGGATGTTATTTTGTTCTCTAAGCTGGTGAAGTGAGATATATTTGATCATATTTTGATTCTCTGGCTCTCTTGGGTTAAAAATTCAGTCTTAAAATTTCAACAATTTTAGTTCTCCAGTGCAACTTATTTAAAAACCCAAATCTCAGTGACCTGTGGTCATTTTTAGAGGTAATCAGGCCTCTGGGATAATAGTTGAGGCATGTTTAATCTTCTGAAAATGTGCATATTCTGGGTAGTTACAGACTTTTGCAATTTTTTAAAATTTAAGCAAAATTTTTACAAGTAATCTCTACATCCAGCATGGGGCTCAACCTCATCACCCCAAGATCAAGAGTCCTATGCTCTGCTGCCTGAGGCCAGCCAGGTGCCCCAGACTTCTGCATTTTTTTGAGAAGAAACGATTTTAGTGTAGACAGGGAAAACACAATACAGGTTTATTTGTACTAGTACAAGTAGTATCTAAAACGTTCCTTTTTTTTTTTTTTTTAAAGATTTTGTTTATTTGAGATAGAGAGTGAGAGAACAGGAGCGGGAGAGGGAGAATCAGGCTCCCCACTGAGCAGGGAGCCCAACTCAGGGCTCAATCCCAGGACCCTGGGATCATGACCTGAGCTGAGAGCAGACGCTTAACTGACTGAGCCATCCACGCAGCCCCTAAAACATTCCTCTTGAAAACATTGTCACTACACAAAAAAGATTTGCCAACTAGGAAAAAGGAAAATGATATTACTATTTTGGAAAACTGCATATTATTTTTCATCTGGGAGGAAATGCCTAAGCTAGCAGAATGTAGTAGTGCTCATTATCTTGCCTAGTTTCAAGAAGACTTTGAGGCTACTTCAAAACTTCATGCAATGTGAAAGATGAAAAGAGAAAAAGCTAGTAGAAAAAGGAATAAGAGAACGCAAGATTTGGGGCACCTGGCTGGGTCAGTCTGAAGAGCATGTGACTCTTGATTCTGGGGTTGTGAGTTTGAGCCCCACGTTGGGTATAGAGATTACAAAAAAAAAGAGAGTGGGATTTTTTCTTTAGCAAGCCCTCTTTGTAATTTCAGCCTTTTTGCACTTTCCCATTGCAGTTTTATGGGACAGCAATTCTCACAAAATTCCTCCAGAGTCAAAACTTAAAAGGGACAACTCCTTTCTTCCCACCAGAAGGTTCTGCAGCAAGGGGGTTTTGTCAAAGGCACAGCAGGATGTGTGTCGTTCCATCTTCTCTGCAGCCCTTTGCCTTTAAAGTACATTTTAATCAGTCAGTTCTTCACCGCTCCCCCCACACTTAAGATGCTACATTGAAAAATAATAATTTATATTTTGTTGAAATGCTAGTTGTACTGGCTGGAGAGATCTTTGAGTAATCTTTCCCCTGGTTATAAAAGTAAAACATGATCGGTGACAATCCAAAACAATCGAGATCATATGGAAAACAAGAAAATAAGATGACTTACGATTTCACCAATCTAAAGGTACCACTGTTCATATTTGGTGCATAAACATTTTCTGTATGAGTAAAATTTCATAAACATTATTTGTGATGGCTGCATGATATTCCATAGTATATAAATAGCATCACCTATTTAAACATTTCCCTGTGGGGATATAGGTGAATCCCTATAAAATAAATTGCAACAAAATTCATGGTGCCAAATTCTCACCTGAGATGAATTCTTAGGAAGACTACAGCCTCTTCTTTTTAGGCAATAAATGAGGTTGCCCTGTCCTCTCTAGCTAAGAAACGTTTTTAAGAGAAGACGGATATTGTTTTCAAGACAAGATTACTTCAGGTAAGTAGTGTTATAGACACATACATTGGAAAAATTGATCTATACTTTCCTGAGAGAAAACCAAAGCAATATTAGGTTAGAAAATTATAATTCCGTTTTTATTTTTTTTGCTTTGTTAGTATTAGATGCATACATCTGCCTCTCTCTCTGCTTCTTTCTTTGCTTCCTCCCTCTCCCCTCCCCCCCTTCCCCCCCCTTTTTCCTTTTCTCATCTGTGGCTTCAATGTTGTGGATCCTTTCTGGAATGAATCTAGCTCAGCTGGGCCTGGACTACAGCTCTCCAGCTCCCTTCTTACTAAGCATTCATCTGCAGTAACAGAAAAAACACGCTGTCTGCGAAGGTGCTGACAGGGCTGGAAGTGGCTCAGATGGGAGAGCTTATTTCAATGCATTTTTAAAATGATGCCACAATAATGAGATCTGTGACTTACAAGCAAAGCCTGGGTGTCTTGTGCACACAAAAGACCTGTTCCTCGTGGCAGGAAACAACTATTTGGATCAAACTAAGCATAATCAAAATATCTTTTTAGCAGTGTTCTTTTAAAAATATTCTCATGAGTCACTAATTTCGCTTTTCTGAATTTTTTGATAATTTTATAAAATCCTTTTTTAATATGGCATTCTCAGTATGGTTCTTCAGTCTAAAGAAATGTTACTATAATAATACAACTATAGTTCTCAGATACTTTATTTTCTGCTTAATGATATATGTGCATATCATGTGACTGCATTGTAGATCCTATGAATATATTATAGTTTAAAACTCAGAATTTGAATTTCATGGACCATGCTAAAATTCAATAAAACTACATTTGGATGCAAGGGGAAAAGAGCCAACATGTGGCTTAAATTTTCCTTAAAATACACAGGGGATAGTTAAGGGGGAAAAGTGCTTGGGACAGAGTACATCTGGAGTTTTGCCAAACTCATACCATTTAAACAATGGTTTAAGACTGAACTGAAATCCCAGGCAGATCTCTACAATCTCCCCTAAAGGGTATAAGGTAGCATTTCAGCTTTGACAGATAAAGTTAATGAAAATACTTTAAATGAGCAAAATGAAAACGTTGGACTTGAAGAAACTGTTTTGCCCTTTGGAATTCAAGGACTTCCCACCTCCACTCGAATCCCCACTCTGCCTTTTTACCTACAAAGAGGTTATCACTGGCTTTTGAAATCCTTTCTTTACTCTCCCATTTCTGATGCCAACCCCACCCTACCCCTGCACCCCCACGCAGAATCGTATCCCCATAGTCCGCTTAACACTACTACCACTTCAAACCCTTGCCACGTCATCCAAGCCTGAATATGCCCCCCAGACTATCTTTGCTGCCCATTTCATAGTCGGGTACGATGAAGAACGGGAGTTCTTGTCCAGTGGAGGAACCAAATCCCACCACAATTTACCAGGATCTCTATAATTTTGTGCATATCAGAGATGGTGATTTTGTCAGTGAATGGAATTTAAGGAGAATTGGTGGTTTTGTGGATCAATGTTTTTGTTTGTTTGTTTCCTCCTAAGACATTCTGTTTCCATACTCTTCTGGAGTCTTTCTGTACTAGTGCCAAGCAGGCAAATGTCACCTTTGAATCCCAGGAGGAGATGTGTTGATCAGCCTTCCAAACCCCCCATGCAAAGATGCTTAGAGTTCAGGAGTACCCCCGCCAGCTAACTGGCTCTGATTCCTCTGGATGCTACCAGCCCTCTTCCCTGGCTGGACTAATGCCAGTCTACTTAAGGAGATAATTGACCACAAGCCAGCTTGACTGACAGGCTTCCTAAGTGCCAGATACCAACTGTGCCTATTCTGGCCTTTGCAGGAGAGCCTGTTCTCCTAGAGACCACAGCTAAAATAGCTTTGTCCTCCCTCCGCCCTTAGCTCTTGTCTCAGCTTCCCAAGGAAATACAATCAAATGGATGATTCCAAGTTGTTTTCCTCTTACCTTTATTGTAAAGATATCTACACTGAAATCTTTCTCTTCTCTCATTGCTTCTTTCCTTCTTGCTCGGGGTCCTCTGCATTGAGATAAGTGGAATACAGGCTAAGCAACCTGAAGTTCACGTTCTCTCCTCTAGTACTTAGCATATGAGGAGTGATTTTATTAAACATGTGAACTGAGATGGTCATACATTTTTAAGTGTCTCTACTTGCATCTCACTTCTATCTAGAATTTACTTTCCCTCTATCTCAACCTGTTGCTAGAGAGAGAATACTATGAGATCAGATGAGATCACATACTCAGTTGAGAGGCTTACCAAAATATTACCATCAATTTATTATTCTTATTACCTTTTGTAGTTCTCTATATACTTTGATTATGACCAGGACATGAAAATACTTTTTTTTTTAATGGCTTGACCCCTACTAACATGTTTAAAATAAGCACTGAATCTGGTTCCAATGTCTTAGAATGGATGTTTTATGGCACATGGGTATGAAAATCTGATTCTGGTGATGAGCAGTGAGCCTCAGGCCCAGGGTCCTCCCAGTCCTGGTATCTCAGAGGTCTGCCAAGACTAATCCTGCCAGGTTCCTGGTTTGGGAATGGGGTGGTGGTTGCTTAAGGGGATAAAGCCCCACACAATATGGTCAGACGGCAGATCCCATCTTAGTTAAGAGGGGTCTTCAGGATAGTATTACTGTCTGGGGCTTTAATTGGAACCTCCCTTGGGATCAGAGTTTTGGCAGCAAGCTCCCCCCACCCTTGTTTATTTGCATGAATTCCCAGGTTCTCCACTGTCAATGCCATGCATTGCTTCCTTTGGGTACCTGGATCTCCTCCTGAATAAAAATTTGAGTAGAATCATCTTTAAGTTCACTTGGCCTTCCTTTCTCCTTTTTCTCTTTCCTTCCAGTAAAACAAAACACCCTTGTTTTCCACACAGAGGTAGGAGGGGGTTCAAGGGAATTCGTTAAGAGGGTCCAGGAAAACTGTGAGGGTCAATTGCTCATTTCTTGCTGCTGTGGCCCACAGGCTCCTTTCTTCTCGGCCCACAGACCCACTTAGGCCAGCTCTCTGGGTGCTAAAGGACACTTTGGGCTGTGCCCCTTTCCTGGAAGTGGGGCCCTGGGCACTGCTGAAAAAGCACACCTTTTGGGCAGCTGGACCAGAAGGAAGGGGTGTTCTTTTGAACAAACCTCTGGGATCCTGTGTCTCCCTTCTTCCAGCCAATTGACTTACCTACACTAGGGGTCCTGACCCCAGGACTTCTAGGCACCATCTCACAAAGAAGCCAGACTCAAAAGTCCCTCCAAATCTGTGACCCCCCCCATGTCAGTGTCCCCCCTTCTTTTCTCTCTTTCACCATCATCAGACTAGTGAAGAGGAAAACCCTGCAGAAAACCTTGCAGAGTCTCAAGTTGAAAGAAAGGGAGACACTGGAGTTTCAGCTCTCAAGGAGTTAGTGAGCTAAACTGAGACCTTCCTAGGAGAGACCAAAACTAAGCTGCACGCTGAGATGCGACTTGTAAATAATGGATGTGTGGAAACACCTATTTTAAGATATAGCCAAAATCCCCGTTCCCTCCCTCCACTCAGTGTCATTACTGTGTGCAGGTCATCTTATTGGCCCTTTTTTTCCTTCTGATGAAAGGTTAGAGGAAGCTTCCGTTGGGCCTGGCTGGGCAGAGGGAAGTCGGTTCAAGATGGATCCCTGTTCGAGGTTGGAGAGCAGAGAGCCGGCGGTGGCTTCCCCGGCCCTAGCCGGGTCCCCTGCACCGGGCCGGGCCGCCTCGCCCGCTCCCCGCGCAGCTCCGCGGCCGCCGCAGCCTGCAGGTCCTCTCCGGGGAGAGCGGACCGCGGGGCCGGGGTTCTCGCCCGCCCAGCGCTCTGCGGCTCTGGACCCCAGGCTGCCGCCGCCTCCCGAGGCCCTGCTCGCCGAGGACGCGCTCCCCGAGCGGGCGCGCAACAGGTCCCCCAGGCTTCGGTGGCGGGGCTTGCGCTCCTCGTCGATGTCGGCCGCGGTGGCAGTGGCAGAGACCTGGCACCTACTTCCCGGCCCGGGTCTGCCTTCCAGACTTAAGGGGGCGCCGCAGGGCACCTACCCAAGGGTACGGGAGTCCCCGTTGTGGCCCGCCCTCCGGGCCCGTAGGAAAGGGGAAGGGTGTTGGGTGGTGGTGATGGTGAATAGAAGCGAACCCCAAGTGGGAACCAAAAATTCCCTGTTGCGGGTTTTTGCCAATGCAGTCCCCTGCACGGAGGTGGGCTGGGGCTCAGGAAACCAGCCTAAGGATGGGTGGTATTCCAAGAGGTAATCGCGCCAACGGATAAAAGGAGCAACGGAGGACGCTTGTCCCTGGTCGTGGCTCTCCAGTGAACTCACCCCTATGAAGCTCTGAAGTTAAGAAATAAAGGGGAGGGGGAGGATCTGTAAAGTCCCTTGACCGCCCAGTGGGCGCTCAGACTGCCGCCTCCTCTCCCGAGAAGCGAAACATCCTCACACGGGCCGCGGCATATCCAGAGAGAAGCTTTAATGGAGAACACCGCGTACAACACCGGCAGACATGAACTTGTCACAAAGTCACAACCCGAACGCGGCGCGGACACAAGCCCAAGGTGACTCAGAGGCAAAGGGCCGCTGCCTCCTCCCTACCCGCCCCCCTTCGTTCCCAAAAGTTTGTTGCGAGTAAAGTGCTATTCCTGCGGCTCAAAAAGGGGGGAAGGGGCAACAGCGGCAAGTTTCTTTTCCAATTGACGAACTGAAACTGAAGAATTCGCCTGAGAGTCGTCGGCGCCCAAACAGCGCTCGGAATACCAAATCGACGGCGGCGCCCCAAAGTGACGGGGTCATCATCCTCTCGTATCTGTCCGGAGGCTGGAAGGCAACCGCCAAGAAACGCTCCTGGAAGCGTGAGGAGCGATACTGTCGGGTGATGTGGCTGGTTTTTCTCGCACTCATGATTAGCGGAGAAAAATCCCATGATGCAAGTGATTTGTTTTCCCCCTTTAAAATCCCAAATGGAACGGATCGTGGGAATTAACATTATTTTGGGGCTCCTTAACGGCTCATCCGATTGATACACAAACGAATTGCAGGTAAAAAGCAGCCTTTGTTGTCTCTCTTTGGTTGTGCTTCCCCGAACTTTACTTTTGGAATCTGGCGCTTTGCTCTTTAAGCCGCTGCCATTCTGTTTTGTGCAAACTAATTGCTTTAGCTGTTCCTTCCATCCTTCTCGACCCCCGGGTCAGAGCAAGAAACTGAACTGTTTCCCAAGACTCTTCGTGGAGTTCCTGCTGCCCCCCACCCCCCAGCGACTTTATTCATGGTACCGTGTCCTCGCCATTTAACTGACCAGCAAGATAACGATATGAAAATGCTCTCTCTTTTCCTTCTTAAATAAAACGAGATTTCCTTAGTGAATAGCAGTTTTGTCTTGGGTGTTCCCGAGAGGCCGCTGCCCGGGGCGAGAAACTTGGTGGCTGAGGTCTGTTTTAAGCGTCATTCTCTGTTGGATTTCTCCCCGGGAGGTTTAGCTCCTCCAGCTTCTGCTCCCAGGAATGAGGGTCTAAATCCATTTCCAATTTGCCAGCGAATGAGGCTTCCCCAAACTCCTTCGCTCCCTCCCCCCCCATAACTTATTGACTTACAATATTAATTACAGTAGAAACTCTTACCTGAAAACTGCCTTTCATTAATCTGATTGTACAACATAGTATAAACACAGACACCAGAAGTGTTATATTTATTCAGACCACTGGAGAATCCGCTTTCGGGTTTTTATGTTCAAAGACCTTCCTTTGCCGCAAAGGCTCAGGCTCGCCAGGTCTGCCCAGCCTCAGGGAGCCTTCTCCCTCCGGGGCTGTCCAGGGCCGGGAGTCCCTGCACGCCTTCGTCTCCCCCGCCCGCCGTGTCCCCTAGGAGTGCACCAGCACCGAGTGCAGGGAGCTGCCCTTGCTCTCGGCCGCACTCGGGGCAGTGGGCTCCAGCAGGGAGGCGGCAGGCGAGGCCGCAGCCGCAGGGCACACGGTGGACGGCGCCGGCGGCTGTTGCGCGGCCGCGGGGACAGTGAGAGTCGGAGGCAGCGGGGCCACCGGCGGCAGCGAGGGGGTGGGCTTGATGGGCACCGGCACCGCAGGCAGGCTCTGGCTTGCCGAGTGGCACAGGGCCTTGACCGGCACCCCGAAGGCCCCGTACTCAGGGCCCACGGGGACCCCCGCCGCGGCCGCGGCCGCGGCGGCCGCAGCCACCGAATCCATGACGCCCACGTGCGGCCACACGGAGCTAACCACGTTGCCAAGCTGGCCCGGCACGGGGTAACCCAGGTGGTGCATGACGGACGCCAAGGGCAGCCCGCCGGCCTGTAGCACGCCCTTGTAGTCCCTGCTGATGATGTTCTCGATGGCGAACGGGTGCTTGAAGCCCGACGTGGACGCCGCTGCTGCTGCGGCGGCGGCGGCCGCTGAGCCCAACCCGTAGGGCGGGAACTGCGACAGGCGCCCCACGCTGCCCACGGCCGCCGCCGCCGCTGCCGCCGCCGCCGCCGCCACCGCTGCCGCCTCCTGCATCTTGCCCGGGTGGGACGGCGGCTGAGGCTGCGACTGCTGGGGCGGCTGCTGCGGGGGCTGCGACGAGAGGTGCGGCGGCGGCTGCGGGGCGGGAGGAGGCTGCTGATGGAAATAATGCACCATGTGCGGCGGCGGCGGCGGGGGCGGCGGCGGCTGGGGCGGGTGGTGGTGGTGGTGGTGCGCGGCCGCGTGGTGGTGGTGGTGGTGGTGGTGGTGCGGGTGGTGCGGGTGGTGGGGGTGAAGGTGCCCTCCGGGCCCGGCGCCCGGCGCGCCCTTGGTGCTTCCCGCGTGCAGGTGTGTGTGTTCCGCGCGCAGCACCTTGAAGCGCTTTCGGCGCCGCAGGAAGCTGCCGTTCTCGAACATGTCGCCGCAGTCGGGATGCAGCGCCCAGAAGCTGCCCTTGCCGGGCTGGTCCGGCCGCCGCGGGATCTTGATGAAGCAGTCGTTGAAGGAGAGGTTGTGGCGCAGGCTGTTCTGCCAACGCTGCGTGTGCTCGCGGTAGTAGGGGAAGCGCTCCATGATGAACTTGTAGATGTCGCTCAGCGGCAGCATCTTCTCGGCCGAGTGCTGGATGGCCATGGCGGTCAGCGAGATGTACGAGTAGGGCGGCTTCTGGTCGCTGTACGAGCTCTTCCCCGGCCGCGGCATCGCCCCCGGCGCCTCCACCGCCCTCCGGCCCCCACTGGACGGCAGTGTCGCTCCGCACCCGGTTGCCGGGGCCTGGCTGTCTCCACTAAGCCCCACTCCGCCCGCCCAGCCCCGCCACCCCGCCCTCTCCGTCCCCAGACCCTCTCGCCGTCTCTCTCCGGCCTTCTGCCAGCTGCCTGGGGGGCTCCGCGCCTGCCGCTCTCTCGGGCCGGCTCAGCTCTCCGCCGCTCGCAACTTCTGGCCCGACGGTGGCCGACCCGCGCGCAGAGTGGCGGGCGGGGCGCGTCAGCTTCCCCGCCACACCCTCCCGGCGGCTTCCCCCAGGTGGTCAGAGACGGAGCGCTGGAACTGGAGGTGGAGAAATCGGCAAGGCCGTGTTCCCTTCCGGCCTCCTCTGCTTTTTTCTCGGTCCGAGGGAAGCGCCGGCCCAGCGGGCTGGGAAGAAGGACAGGACAGGCGGGACTCTGGCCCTTTAAATCCGAGTTGGCGCTCGTGCTCCCGGAGGCCGGGGCGGCGAGACTTGCAGCGCCCAGGAGGCTGCCCCCTGGTCGGGCAGCTAGCCAGCCCGCCGCGGACTTGCGGTTTTCCTGGAGGGGAGCGGCGAGGTAAGGAGAAGGAAGCTCAGCTCCTGGCAGCCCGCGTCTCCCTGTTTTCTGGCCGCTCGCAGCGGAGCCGGGGAGAGAGCTGTAGGCGGTCGCTGGGGGAAAAAGTTTGGTTTCCGCAGCAGCGGCGCGGGCGGGTTGCACGGCGGGGCGGGGGCGCCGGGCGCGGGGCGCAAGCTGTGGGCCCGAGGGGGCGGCTGCGAGGGCCGGGAGGATGCGAGGCTGGCCTGGGCCCGCTCCGCGGTGCGCGCCGCAGCTGCCGCCGCTCTCCCGGGCCCGTCTTGAGCTGGAGAGGCGGCGGCGGCGGCTGTGGCAGCGACGCGCTCTCCTGGCTGCGTTTTGTAATGGTCCCCGAGACGCCGGAGACCCCCGCAGCTCGCGCTTCGAGACTATCACATGACCGAGGCTGAGGGACTCCGCCGCCGCCGCCGCCGCGTCTCTCGCTGAAGAAGGGGCACGAAGGCGCCGCGCCTCGCCCCCGCCCCCTCCTCCACCACAGTTGGGGCGCCCCCACCCCCAGCATTCACAGCCCGCCGGGAGGGGCGGGGAGCGCAGGCTGTTCGCGGGGCGGGGCGGGGGGAGCCGCGCCGGGTGCGGTCCCTGCTGCTGCACCCCACCCGGGTCGCGACGCCTGGCAGAGGGGGGACAGGACACGGCTTTCTTTCTCCTCTCCTGTATCTCCGGCCTGTCCCCGCCCTTTCACTTTCCCGCTTCCCACCTACCTGCTCTGAACTTCTCGCTCCTTACACTACCTTTTTCCTAGACTGGCCACTCTGGGCCAAGTTCGGGGCACCGTGGCCTCGAGGCCTCTTCTCTGCAAGAAATCCCAATGCCCAGAGGGTTGGAGGGAAAAGCTAATGAGGAGAGGAGCCAAGGGCATTCTCGTCAAATGCCAGCTTCATCACGATTTTCTTGCGCACCAACTGTGTGTCAGGCCCGGTGATCGGCGCCAGGTATAGGGCGGCAGGAGACGGCTCTTTGCGTTCTGGGACAGCTGTCTGGAGGAAGAGACAGACAGTAGCCAGGGCATTAGGATAGATAGTAAGGGCTTGGTGGGTTGGGGCTCCACCGCGCTTCTTAGAAGTGGGTGGATGGGACAGAGTGAGGCATTCCTCTGGGTAGTGACGCCTGAGCTGGGGCCAGAAATTGGGAGCTCACAGGTCCCATCACCTGGGTGAGTCCTAACGGGGTCTTTGCTATTCTTAGCACGTTGAGGGGAAGCGAGCTGATTGCAATTAAATAGGAGGTCAAAATGATCAATCCACAGGGCCCTGGTATGACCTGTGAGAGAAAGCTGGTTGAGAGGCAGCCAGGAGGTCTCGGTGCTGGCTGGGACCCAGGAAGCAGGTTCCTGCTCTGCACGCATCCGGACACCCATGGGCAATCCCAGTTGACCGCGGGGAAGTTATACTTTGGTTTTGGCTGCCTTTGCCGTTTGGCTGGGAGGAAAAGCAGAGTTTAGGGGGAAAATATACCGTCTTCCCGTCTCTGGGCCTCAGTTTCATTATTTATAAAATGAGATGTCTGAAGTTGGAAATTTCACGGGTGCCTTCCAGTTCCACCATTTGAGCAGAAAAGAGCAATTAGGGACTGTGTCTCACTGGGTTTTTAATTTCTTCTTTTCCCTGCCGAAAGCCGAAGGCAGAAGGCTGTCGGCCCAAACTGCTTGGGAGACTTCTTTTTACCCTCCAGCCTTGGCGACACCAGGTCGCTTCTGACTTTTGGTGAGCTGCCCGAGGGCAGGACCATGAGAGGGGCTGTCTGCCTGTCCGGCGCTTCCTCTTCATAGGAGTTAGGTGAGTGGGGCAGATTGGTAATTTTCATCTTTAGTCAGGAGCTAGATTTCTGGCTAGTGCTATTTGCCCAATTTGTACCAGGCCAGCAGACGTTTTAGAACAGGTGTTAAGGTGAAGAGTGCAAGAGAGCCCCCCAGGGAAAAGAGCAGTCTCTCGGCCTGTCCTAAGGAGAGGAGATAATCTCAGAGGAGGATGTATTCGCTGTCACTCCGTGCTGGGAACTTTGCTTCCACCAACGGAGTTTCTGCGGAATTTTTAGTCCACTGAGTCAGTTTAAGGAGCCAAGCAGCAGTTGGCCCCCTGGGCTCACGAAGCCACGGAGGAATTCCACAGTTAAAGCGGCAGCTAAAGCCCGGGTGTCCCCTTCTCCCTTGCCCGACGTGGTGCGAGAACAGCCCTCTCCAGGCCCAGGAGTCGCCCAAAGGCCGCCGTTGGGAGCTCAGCGTGCCGGGTGCTCTAAGTGCTCTAAGACTCTGGCCCTGAACGCAGCGCGGGCAAAGGCGTCTTTTGTCGACGCCTTGTGAGTATGTTTTCCGCAGCGCCTCCTCTTTGGGGGCAGCTCCGGGACGTTCCCGTCGGGCCAGGGGACTCCTCGGCGTCTGGGGACAGAGCGAGGGGAGGGGCCCTTCAAGGGCGCGCCGGGCAAGCCTTAGGTGCGCCTAACCTGAACAGTAAAGCCGTGGGCGAGCTCGTCGCAGACCGCAGAGCCAGGCCACGGCGTCGGGCTCGGCCCTGGGGACGCGAGCCTCCGGCTTCGGCTAGCCAACTGCGTTCAGCTGGCTGAGCGGCTCCGCGCCACCTGGACCAAAGCGGAGGCTCCAAGGTGGAGAGAAGCGCCTCGAGCCTCAAGCTTTCGCGCTGCGGGTGGCCCGGGCAGGGGTAGACAGGGCTCTCCGACACCGAGGCCCCAGCTGCCCGCGGCAGCCCAGGCTGCAGTTGCAGCGCCGAGCGCTGACAAGGAGCGCGGGACGTGTGTCCATTTTAGAGAGGGGCCGGCTGCCGCCGCCGCAGAGTATTCTGGGGGATTCTCGGTGAGGCGCAGGGCCCGGCTGGCGAGCTTGGGCCGTGGTGGTGGTGGTGGGGGGGCGCTCTCCCTCTCTCCTCCCTCCTTCCCGCGAGGTTGATTTCATTCCGGCAAGTTTTGCAGGCGCGCAGCAGCAGCGGCGGGGGCGGTACGCGCGCGCTCCAGCTGCCTGCAGACCCCCGTTCAAGGAAAACAGATCATGTAACCATCCTGGCACCAACCAGTCGGTTTCAAGTTTCTGCGAGTAATTTTTTTTTTTTTTTTTTGAACAACCCCTACACTATCCAAATATTGGCTGGCGCTGAGGACCCTGGCAGGCAAATCATTGCCCCGGGCTTAGTGTAATTATCTCAGGCGTATTTGGTTTACCCCTTAGGCAATTGTTGGCGACGCTTTCCTAGGAAGAGGGACTCCGTGCAAGGTTTTATTGCGTTTAATTGGCTCTATGGAGGGGAGTAAAAATTTGCCAGAAAAAGATGTGGAACTTTAGGCGCGACTATTTATTCATTCTCTCTCCTCTATCTCCCCCCCTCCCCCCAAGCCCCGGAAGGTCCCTCGCACTCCTCAGCCTGGATCTAGGCCAAGCGGTCCCAAGGCTTCCGCGGACAGCTGTGCCCAGCGTGAGGAGGAGCGCAGGTCGTCGACGGGGCTAGGACGACGTGCAGAACTAGGAAGAAGGTAAAAGTTCTTGTGCACATCTCGGTTTTCATGGATTCTGTCTTTATCCACTGACCTTTGACGTGGGGAAAGTTGCCTGGGTTAGTTACGTTTGGGATTCTCCCAAGCATCTTTACTGTCACCCCATCCGGCCTCTCGCCTGACCCCCCTGTCTCCTCCGCCCAAACCTTTCCAAGCCTCAGCCTCTAAGGCGAGCTTGAAGAGGGTGGGAGGAGGTCGGCGGGGAATACGGGACACGTGCATTGCTGGCTGGATGACCCTGGAGGCGTCGTTTCTCGCGTTGGGCTTTATTTTCTTCCTGGGAAATATGCAGGAGTTGGAACTGCGCCTTCGAAGGCCCGGAGCCCCCAAGGAACTGCGGTTTGAGGTTATGACCTCGATAGGTGGTGTGTGTGGGGGGTGGGGTGGGGGGCTCACCCCAGGGAGCTCAGGACCCGTGCAGCAGCGCCGCCCTTCCTCCACCCACAGCGTCCTAAGAATCCGTTGTCTCTAGCGTCGCCACCCGGCCCGCAGCCTCGTGAAATGCACCCCTCCCTGCAACGTTTCTGACTGGTCGCCCGCCCCTCTTCCCCGCGCCTGGCTTGCAGGCGTCGCGGGGCACAGGTGTTCGCTCCGTCCCTCCTTGGATTTGTGCGTGGAGGCTTGATTTGCCTGTCCAAAATCTCT